>NC_091192.1:776048-793548 GCF_040958095.1 Procambarus clarkii
AGGAGAGGTGGCAGCAAACCAGGTGACCTTGGAAAGGTTCGAAATTACAAGAGATGAGGTCAAGAGGCACCTATTGGAGCTAGATGTGAGAAAAGCTGTTGGGCCGGATGGAATCTCACCATGGGTATTGAAAGAATGTGCAGGAGCACTTTGCTTGCCACTCTCCATAGTGTATAGTAGGTCACTGGAAACGGGAGACCTACCAGAAGTATGGAAGACTGCTAATGTAGTACCAATATTTAAAAAGGGTGACAGACAAGAGGCACTGAACTACAGGCCAGTGTCCTTAACATGTATACCATGCAAGGTGATGGAGAAGATTGTGAGAAAAATCCTAGTAACACATCTGGAGAGAAGAGACTTCGTGACAACCCATCAACATGGGTTCAGGGAGGGTAAATCTTGCCTTACAGGCTTGATAGAATTCTATGATCAGGTGACAAAGATTAAGAAAGAAAGAGAAGGATGGGCGGACTGCATTTTTTTGGACTGTCGGAAAGCCTTTGGCACAGTACCCCATAAAAGGTTGATGCATAAGCTGGAGAAACAGGCAGGAGTAACTGGTAGGGCGCTCCAGTGGATAAGGGAGTACCTAAGCAATAGGAAACAGAGAGTTATAGTGAGGGGTGAGACCTCAGAATGGCGTGAAGTCACCAGTAGAGTCCCACAGGGCTCTGTGCTTGGACCTATCCTGTTTCTGATATACGTAAATGATCTCCCAGAGGGTATAGACTCATTCCTCTCAATGTTTGCTGACGACGCCAAAATTATGAGAAGGATTAAGACAGAGGAGGACAGCTTGAGGCTTCAAGAAGACCTGGACAAGCTGCAGGAATGGTCGAACAAATGGATGTTAGAGTTTAACCCAAGCAAATGTAATGTAATGAAGATAGGGGTAGGAAGCAGGAGACCAGATACAAGGTATCACTTGGGAGATGAAATACTTCAAGAGTCAGAGAGAGAGAAAGACCTGGGGGTTGATATCACGCCAGACCTGTCCCCTGAAGCTCATATCAAGAGGATAACATCAGCAGCATATGCCAGGTTGGCTAACATAAGAACGGCCTTTAGAAACTTGTGTAAGGAATCTTTCAGAACATTATATACCACATATGTCAGACCAATCCTGGAGTATGCGGCTCCAGCATGGAGTCCATATCTAGTCAAGCATAAGACTAAACTGGAAAAGGTTCAAAGGTTTGCCACCAGACTAGTACCCGAGCTGAGAGGTATGAGCTACGAGGAGAGACTACGGGAATTGAACCTCACTTCGTTGGAAGACAGAAGATTTAGGGGGACATGATCACCACATTCAAGATTCTCAAAGGAATCTTGAGAATGGTTGGTAAAGACAGGGTTGATAAAGACAGGCTTTTTAACACAAGGGGCACACGCACTAGGGGACACAGGTGGAAACTGAGTGCCCAAATGAGCCACAGAGATATTAGAAAGAACTTTTTTAGTGTCAGAATGGTTGACAAATGGAATGCATTAGGAAACAATGTGGTGAAGGCTGACTCCATACACAGTTTCAAGTGTAGATATGATAGAGCCCAATAGGCTCAGGAACCTGTACACCTGTTGATTGACGGTTGAGAGGCGGGACCAAAGAGCCAGAGCTCAACCCCCGCAAGCACAACTAGGTGAGTACACACACACACACACACCATATTTTAAGAAGCACATCAACAAACTGGAAAAGGTGCAAAGACATGCTACTAAGTGGCTCCCAGAACTGAAGGGCAAGAGCTATGAAGAGAGGTTAGAGGAATTAAATATGCCAAAACTGGAAGACAGAAGAAAAAGAGATGATATGATCACTACATACAAAATAATAACAGGAATTGATAAAATCGATAGGGAAGATTACCTGAGACCTGGAACTTTAAGAACAAGAGGTCATAGATATAAACTAGCTAAACAAAGATGCCGAAGAAATATAAGAAAATTCACTTTCGCAAACAGAGTGGTAGACGGTTGGAACAAGTTAGGTGAGAAGGTGGTGGAGGCCAAGACCGTCAGTAGTTTCAAAGCGTTATATGACAAAGAGTGCTGGGAAGACAGGACACCACGAGCGTAGCTCTTATCCTGTAACTACACTTAGGTAATTACACTTAGGTAATTACACACAAATAGAGGCCTCCTGTGAAGGGTGCCTCACCCTGAGTTTTGCAAGGGTCTTTGACTCCTATGCAAGGCTCTGAAATTGGGGCATACTGGGGATTGATTGAACATCCTCCACCCAATAGATGCCCTACCTTCCCCCTTCCCAGGATCTCCCTTCTCCCCCCCCCAAGCCCTCCCTAATCCTCCATGCCCTCCCTCCTCCCCCACCCCCAAGCCTTCCATTTTCCTGCCCCCCTAAACCATCCAGTATCCTCCACCCTCCTGAGGCCTCCCTTCTCCCCCACTCTCCTCAGCCCTCCCTTTTTCCTCATCCCCCTCAGCACTCCCTATCCCCCAACCTCCCCCCCCCCCCAAGCCCTCCTTCCTTTTCTCACCCCAAGCCCTCCCTCCTCCCATACCCCTCCAAGCCTCCCCTTCTCCCACACTCTCCAAAGCCTCCCCCTCTCACCCCCCCCCCCAAGCCTCCCCCACTCACCCACCCCCCAAGCCCTCTTTTCTTCCCAACCCCCCAAAGCCCTCCCTTCTACACTACCCTCCCCATACCAGATCCCCCCCGCCCCCGCACACCCCAAAACCCCCAGGTCCCCCTTCATAGCGTCCCCCCCCCCCCCCATCCCGGTCCCTCCCTGTTTCCCTGCTTCAGGGGAAGCAATAGGATCTGACAAGGGACAGAAGAGAGTCAGCTTCAGGGTGATGTACTCGAACATAGATGGGATCACCAGCAAGGCAAGTGAACTACGGGAAAGAACACAAGAAGTGAACCCAGATGTAATCTGACTCACAGAAACAAAACTCTCAGGCATCATAACGAATGCGGTGTTCCCCCAGAACTACACTGTAATAAGGAAAGAGAGAGGGAAGGATGGGGAGGAGGAGTGAGTTATCAAATAGGTCCCTTAAAAGTATCATTAGACGAGAACTCCTGGATGAATTTGAAGAAAGTAGAACTGTGCAAACTGGAACTAGCAGGTCCATTGCTCATCACAATGAAATGTGTGAAGTAAAACATGTGTATGGGGCAAGTAACAAAGTCAGTAGACTAACAGATGTTGTCACAGCTCGTATAAGACTTGGCTACAAGTATCTCTGGCAGTTCGGCTTGTATAGGGATCTAGATGAAGTAAAGTGTGTGGACAAAGACAGGGACACACACTCGAACACTATATCTTGGATTGTAGTAAAATTGAGCCATTTAGAGATAAATCTAAGCTCACTCTGTATGATATGGCAACCTATCTTATTACCATGGATAAATTACCTGAAATCCTTGCACTGTATCTACATTTCGCTTCCAGTAGATGAACGACATATGAGATTCAGAAACAAGTAGTGTATTGTGAGGACTAATAATAAACAGAAGCTCCCCTATGACTCTGTAATATCTCCATTGGTCAAACTATTATGTATTAACGATAAGACCTACCATTAATGTATAATGACTAACTGTAAATATATAGCTCTTGAAATAGCACTTTCTCTGTAACTAGCTGACATTGTAACTATAAGGTGTGAAGGATAGATGAAATTGTTTATGTAATAATCTAAGATGAGGTCTGATAAAGACCTTTTGTGCCCTCTGTAATGCTTTTGCGCTACCGCTCACAGCATGGGTATGGGGTGCACAATAAACTAGCCGTCTTCGGCGGCAACAATAAAAAAATCTCACAGATCTTGATGCCACCTTCAAGGTATCTCTGATCACTCACACCACCTAATTTAAATAAAATTAATTACAACATTTAATTCTGGCCAATTGCAAGAACATTGGACTAATTTGGGTGCTATAGTACTTTGCCTATGGACTTTGATGAAGTGTTCTAGTTAAAGGCTGAACAACATCTCTCTCTCTCTCTCATGCTCCATGTCCTTAGCTGGAATTGGTAGCTAGAGTGGGAAGGATGCCCTAGTCAGCTCCATCCCATGTCTCTAAGGTTAGCCGACCGGCTGTGTGGCGGCTTCTATGCATGCTGGTGCGTCATAGACCCAGTGATGGTCAGGGGGTCGTGACATCATGGCTCTTTCACCTTTCCTGGAGTCGACTATGGCGGGTGACCTGACCTCTAATCACTTGTGCACTGCTCAGGTAGGTTTCCACAGTCATGGAGCCAGTGTCTCCTAAGATAGCGGTGGCTGTCCCTTGCTCGCTATGTTTGTATTGACTAAACCCTGAGATAATCTTCATATTTACACACAACGTGCGCCGAGCGACAGATCTATAGCTAAACAAGCATGGCTAAGGAACAAGAGCTCAGTCCCTTCAAAAATAAATAGGAATTACACGATCAACAACAAAAAATTGTATACAATAGTGAACAAATGGAATGCGTTAAGAACTGAAACACAAACACACAAGTGCATATGCAGGCGTCCGTGCATGCGTGCACACTCACGCACGCAAGCATGCACGCACACACAGGAATCTGTACACTAGTTGAGGCGGTAACAAAATGCCGAAGCTCAGCCCTCGCAAGCACAAATAGGTGAGTACACACACAGGGGGGGGGGCTCGCGGCTGAGTGGACAGCGCTTTGGGGACGTAGTCCAATGGGCCCGGGTTCGATCCCCGGGAGAGGCAGAAACAAAATATCCACACTACCTTCAATACAGTCACCTATCTTAAACAGCTTCGACTGTTACAAGTAAATAGTTATCTGGGAGTTAGACAGCTGCTACGGGCTGCTTCGTGTGTGTGTATGTGTGTATGTGTGTGTGTGTGTGTGTGTGTGTGTGTGTGTGTGTGTGTGTGTGTGTGTGTGTGTGTGTGTGTGTGTGTGTGTGTGTGTGTGTTTACTAGTTGTGTTTTTGCGGGGGTTCAGCTTTGCTCTTTCGGCCCGCCTCTCAACTGTCAATCAACTGTTTACTAACTAAATACTAACTTACTACTTCTTTTTTTTCCCCCACACCATACACACACACACACCCCAGGAAAGCAGCCCGTGACAGCTGACTAACTCCCAGGTACCTATTTACTGCTAGGTAACAGGGGCACTTAGGGTGAAAGAAACTTTGCCCATTTGTTTCTGCCTCGTGCGGGAATCGAACCCGCGCCACAGAATTACGAGTCCTGCGCGCTATCCACCAGGCTACGAGGTCCCCTATGTGTGTGTGTGTGTGTGTGTGTGTGCTCACCTAATTGCTCACCTAATTGTGCTTGCGGGGGTTGAGCTCTGGCTCTTTGGTCCCGCCTCTCAACCGTCAATCAACAGGTGTACACATTCCTGAGCCTATTGGGCTCTATCACATCTACATTTGAAACTGTGTATGGAGTCAGCCTCCACCACATCACTTCCTAATGCATTCCATTTACTAACTACTCTGACACTGAAAAAGTTCTTTCTAACGTCTCTGTGGCTCATTTGGGTACTCAGCTTCCACCTGTGTCCCCTTGTTCGCGTCCCACCAGTGTTGAATAGTTCATCCTTGTTTACCCGGTCGATTCCCCTGAGGATTTTGTAGGTTGTGATCATGTCCCCCCTTACTCTTCTGTCTTCCAGTGTCGTAAGGTGCATTTCCCGCAGCCTTTCCTCATAACTCATGCCCCTTAGTTCTGGGACTCGTCTAGTAGCATACCTTTGGACTTTTTCCAGCTTCGTCTTGTGCTTGACAAGGTACGGGCTCCATGCTGGGGCCGCATACTCCAGGATTGGTCTTACATATGTGGTGTACAAGATTCTGAATGATTCCTTACACAGGTTCCTGAACGCCGTTCTGATGTTAGCCAGCCTCGCATATGCCGCAGACGTTATTCTCTTTATGTGGGCTTCAGGAGACAGGTTTGGTGTGATATCAACTCCTAGATCTTTCTCTCTGTTTCATTAAGTACTTCATCTCCTATTCTGTATCCTGTGCCTGGCCTCCTGTTTCCACTGCCTAGTTTCATTACTTTGCATTTACTCGGGTTGAACTTCAACAGCCATTTGTTGGACCATTCACTCAGTCTATCCAGGTCATCTTATAGCCTCCTACTATCATCCTCTCTTTCAATCCTCCTGTGTGTGTGTGTGTGTGTGTGTGTGTGTGTGTGTGTGTGTGTGTGTGTGTGTGTGTGTGTGTGTGTGTGTGTGTGTGTGTGTGTGTGTGTGTAATTACCTAAGTGTAATTACCTAAGTGTAGTTACAGGATGAGAGCTACGCTCGTGGTGTCCCGTCTTCCCAGCACTCTTTATCATATAACGCTTTGAAACTACTGACGGTCTTGGCCTCCACCACCTTCTCACTTAACTTGTTCCAACCGTCTACCACTCTATTTGCGAAGGTGAATTTTCTTATATTTCTTCGGCATCTTTGTTTAGTTATTTTAAATCTATGACCTCTTGTTCTTGAAGTTCCAGGTCTTAGGAAATCTTCCCTATCGATTTTATCAATTCCTGTTACTATTTTGTACGTAGTGATCATATCACCTCTTCTTGTTATGGACTCGTTACCCTTGTCAGGGGGTAGAGTGGCAGTTCCAGCGCCATCTACAAGTCCGCACCCTAACTACCCGCGAATCGTGCATAATATGGACGACGCCATCTGGTGGATGATTATCAAATGGCTAAAGATTCCTGCCTTGGTCAGTCAGAGGGGTCGTTGTGAGTGACCTCTGGTGAGGTGACGCATCACGACCAGCGCCACCTAGTGTGTGCTACAGAGCATAATGTCAACTCCCCAGTGGGTTAGTGGTATTTCCTAGTTTACCAGTATCGGCTAGGTCTAGAAAATGACGTTTTTTGTGTCCACAGAGGTGACGTCTGGGGGCAGCGGTACTGGAGACAGCAGTTCATCTTGGGCAGTCCAGACTCCTCACATGTCTCTGGAAACGACCAAGTAAGCCGCCGCCGATGAAGCAGTGTGGTAGCTGCTAGTGCTGAGGTGTTGAAAAGGATCGGCGTACCTTTGGGACTGGCTTAGGGGAGAGACTGACGACAGGGAGGTGCCTGTTGAGTAGTGCTGCTAGCTGGTCGCTAGAGACTGCTGCCAGAGGACTGCTGCCAGGGGATCGCTACCCCTGTACTGTGACCTCGCTCAGCGTGTGTCTGAAGTACTCTGCCAGCGAGTAGCTGGAGAGCGGTCGTGGGGGTACAGGCACCTCATGACACTGTCAGTGGGCTGGCCCACGTACAGGTGAACTACCCGGTGTTCTTCCCAGTAAGGTTGGATACGCTACTGGACAGTGAAGAAATACTGGGGAGTGATCAAATCTGCACGTTTGATATCCTGAGCGAAAGGATTGTACATAGGTGTAGTAATAGCCTATCTGTTCTTTATATATTATTTATAGTGACGGTGTACATATATATACTTAACGGTGGTGGAAAGATATTTAATACACTGACGAAAGGAACAGTGTTTTGTTCATCCCCTCCTTTTTTTTATGCACTACACAGCCACTCTATTGAAAGCGTACTACCGACTTGGTTGGATACTATCATTTTGGTTCTACCATCAAAGAACCCGATTGCGACCCAGAGTGGCCGTAACACTTCTGTCTTCTAGTTTTGGCATATTTAATACCTCTAACCTCTCCTCGTAGCTCTTGCCCTTCAGTTCTGGGAGCCACTTAGTAGCATGTCTATTAGCGTGCGTGTGTGTGTTAGAGATAAATATAGATACATTAGACAACCGACGGTTAGAGAGGTGGGGTCCAGGAGCTAAGGGCTCAATCCATGCAGGTACAAATACTAAATACAAATTACATATACACTCTCACACACACACACTCGCTCTCCTTTCTCCCCCCCCCCCTCTCTCTCCTTCCCTCCCTCCCTTCCTCCCCCTCCCATCCTCCCCTCTCTCCCTCCCAGGCTCGCTCTCTCTCTCTGTCCCAACCTCCCTCCCTCTTTCCTTCCCCCTCCCTCTCTCTGGGCTGTCACCTATGTATATATATGCTCACTTAATTGTGCTTGCGGGGGTTGAGCTCTGGCTCTTTGGTCCCGCCTCTCAACTGTCAACTACTCTGAAAAAATTCTTTCTAACGTCTCTGTGGCTCATCTGGGTACTACGTTTACACCTGTGTCCCCTTCTTCGTGTCCCATCCGTGCTGAAGAGTTTGTCTTTGTCCACCCTGTCAATTCCCCTGAGAATTTTATAGGTGGTTATCATGTCTCCCCTTACTCTTCTGCTTTCCAGGGTTGTGAGGTTCAGCTCCCTTAGCCTTTCCTCGTACCTCATTCCTCTCGGTTCCGGGACCAGTCTGGTGGCACACCTCTGAATTTTCTCTAACTTTGTCTTGTGTTTAACTAGGTATGGACTCCAGGCTGGAGCTGCATACTCCAGGATTGGTCTTAAATAAGTGGTATACAGGGTCCTGAACGATTCCTTACACAAGTTTCTAAAGGCAGTTCTTATATTGGCTAGTCTAGCATATGCCGCTGATGATATCCTTTTGATGTGGGCCTCTGGGGACAGGTTCGGTGTGATATCGACCCCCAGATCTTTCTCTATTTGACTCTTGCAGGATTTCACCTCCCAGATGGTACCTTGTGTTCAGCTTTCTGCTCCCTTCGCCTAATTTCATTACTTTACACTTTCCCGAGTTGAACTTTAGCAGCCATTTACTAGACCATTCCTCCAATTTGTCCAGGTCGTCCTGTAGTCTCTCTATCTTCATCTGTTTTGATTCTTCTCATAATTTTTGCATCATCAGCAAACATTGAGAGGAAGGAGTCTATACCCTCTGGAAGGTCGTTTACATATACTAGAAACAGGATGGGTCCGAGTACAGAGCCCTGTGGAACCCCGCTGGTGACATCTCGCCACTCTGATGACTCCTCCCTCTCCGTTACGTGCTGTTTCCTATTGCTTAGATACTCCCTTATCCACTGGAGCACCTTACCTTTTACTCCTGCCTGCTGCTCCAACTTTTGTAACAGTCTTTTGTGAATTACTGTGTCAAAGGCTTTCTGACAGTAAGAAAATGCAGTCTGCCCACCCTTCTCTTTCCTGCCTAATTTGTGTTGCTTGGTCATAGAATTCTATTAGACCTGTGAGGCACGATTTACCATCTCTGAACCCATGCTGGTGGTGTTACAAAGCTGTTTCCCTCCAGATGCTCTACGAGCCTTTTCCTCACAATCTTCTCCATCACTTTGCATGGTATACAAGTTAGGGAAACTAGCCTGTAGTTCAGTGCCTCTTGCTTGTCACCCTTTTTGTAAATTGGGACTACATTGGCTGTCTTCCAGCTTTCCGGAAGGATTCCCGTTTCCAGTGACCTGTTATACACCATAGAGAGTGGCACACTTAGTGCTTCTGCACCTTCTTTTAGAATCCACGGTGAGATTGTGTCAGGCCCAACAGCCTTTGATACATTCAGCTCCAACAGATTCCTTTTGACCTCATCACTGGTGAGGTAAAATTCCTCCAAGGTTGTTCGGTTTGCCTCCTCATTTAGTGCATGGACCTCTCCTTGGTCTATTGTGAAGACCTCCTGAAATCTCTTGTTGAGTTCTTCACGCACCTCTTTGTCGTTCTGTGTATCTGTTCTCCCCTTTTCTCAGTTTCACCACTTGTTCCTTCACTGCTGTTTTCCTCCTGATGTGGCTGTGGAGGAGTTTTGGTTGGGTCTTAGCTTTTACTCACGATGTCATTTTCATACTGTCTCTCTCTCTGCTTCTCTCCTCACTCTGATGTACTCATTTCTGGCCTTCTGGTATCTCTCCCTGCTCTCTGGTGTTCTGTTGTTCCTGTAGTTTCGCCATGTTCTTTTACTCAATTGCTTCGCTGCCGCACATTCCTGGTTGAACCACGGAGTCTTCTGTTCCTTGTACTCACTTCCAAAAGTTTAGATCTCCGTGTGTCTTCACCTCCATGTGGGTCCCCATTCTCCCAGTTTATCTTTCCATGGTTGAAATCGCTCATGATTAAGAGTCTGGATCCATTCCTGCAGGCAACTGAAGCTGCTCTCTATTATGTTAATGGTAGCTAAGTTGTTTCTGTCGAACTCTTGCCTGGGTCTTCTGTCATTTAATCGAGGGTTGTAAATGACTGCCACTATTATCTTAGGTCCACCCATTGTTATAGTTCCTGTTATGTAATCTCTGAATCCGTCGCAGCCCAGAATTTCCATCTCTTCAAAGCTCCAGTCCTTATCAGCAGAGCCACTCCTTCTCTCCCTTCCCTCTCTTTCCTTACTATATAAAAGTTCTTTGGAAACACAGCAATTGTTATGACTCCTGACAATTTTGTTTCTGTGAGTCCTATTACATCTGGGTTTTCTTCCTGCACCCTTTCTGCCAGTTCACTTGCTTTGTTGGTAATCCCATCGATGTTTGAGTACATGTTACGACCCTGGGTTCTCCAGTGGAAACCAGAGGTCAAAATTGAGCTATTAAACTTTCTGGTAGTACAGTTGAGTGCATCACGAGCGGCAATTTTTTGTATCTTCCCTGCCAGACGTAAGACTAAATTACAAATGCTCTAAATGCTCTTTGTTTCTCAAAGAGCATTTAAAGACTGAGCTGGGGGTTGATTATTAAATAATAACATAGGCACCAACTTTGCTTACTAATACTTTCTAATCATTTGTAAAGTAACAATACGTTGCATAGGGGAAGATCTTTAATGTGCTTAGCTGCACGATCAATTAGGCTCCTTCCGGCACCACGACATGCGGGAGGCCTAGCTGGTCGCTAGGAGGTTCCTTCTCTGGCTGGCGTTCGTGGGCACGAGACCTACTCTGTGGCTGCAGCCCTACTCTTCTCCCTTCTCCTCTTACTTATTTCCCTTACCTGAAGTTCCTGTACCCTTAAGTACGGGGCATTATTAAGTGTACCTACTCTGATAGTAACGATTGGTGAGACCTGGGGTAGTATTTGCCAGTGTTTTGGGTACCCCTAAGTGTTGTGTTTTGTATTAGGGTCCCACGTGGTTTCCCTACCCTAAGCTGCATCCAGCTTCAGTGCTTATCCAGTAGTACTTTACCCTAGCTTGTTCTCAGTGTAAACCTTGTATCCTGTCTATGTGGACCAAGGCTTTTAACGTAAGATAGGGTGGTAAAGTTATTATTATTATTGTTATAGGTGTGAGTGTATATGGGGGGTTGTTAAGGGGTTAATAAATAAGTACCTGAATTATAGGAGTATCCCTTCTTCCTGTGTGGGAGTGCATTGATCAACCCTTAGACTAACATATATGGACTAGTAGCAAGTTATTATTTCTGTGGATAGTTTATTTTGGGGGCCGGGCCTTTTAGCTCTCCCATATTTGATACTCTGTCTTCTAACTACCCTTACCCCTTAATAGTACCAGTCCCCATAGAAGCCCACCACAACACAATTATTTATAACAGTACATTACCTTGAAGCTCACTTTCTTATATTCATTTTCACCCACCCTCCCCACTAGTGCAGGAAGCTGTTCCATGGACATTGCTGCTTGGGTAGGCTCATCCTCCTGTGGGGTAGTTACCAGGGGTTCTGGGGGAGGTGGGGGTGGGAGGGGGAAGGAGGGGCAGGGGGAGGATGGCTAAGAACTGGGGTAGGGGATGGAGGACTTAGTTCGTGTCTGGGCCAGCTTGGGGCAGGAGGAAGACCAGGGGGTTTGGGGGAAAGGGGTACTAGGGGAAGGGAGGGAGGGTGGAATGGTGGAACTTCCCACCTATAGGGTGGTGAGTTGGGATGTTGCAGTCCCCTCTGGGGTTCCCGAGGTGCTGGGTTGGTGTTCCATACTCCCTACTGGGATTGCTGGGTTGGGAGTTGAGGTTCCCTGGTTCCCTTCCCTCAGCCTGCGCCTTTTTCTTGCATCTGCTGCCTGTATTATCTTTCCTGGTCATGTCCCTCTGAAGGAATACCTGTCTAAGTTGGCACATATTTCAGTTTGCTATTTTTTACTAGGATGTCCTCTTTGATGCACTCGTTTTTGAGCACTACCTTGATCAACCGGTCTTTTTCTTTGTTGTACTGGCCAATCCGGAAAAACTTTTCTATGTTTCAGCCCCTTCCAGACCTATCTCCTTTAGTATCCCTGCCACTGCAGCATTGTCCTTAGACCTCCATTCTTTCCTTGTGGAACCTTCTTGTTCCTTAACACCTGTCACTACTACAGCTCTTTTTCCTTTCCTGTAACTGACTCGTGCATCTAGCTGCCTCCTGTGAGGTTACTGCTTTCATTACAACTTCCTTGCTTGTGGACATTGCTCCTGGGCTCTTCATCATTTCAGCAAAGGTGGCACCCATTGTAGGGGTCCCTGCCATTGCTGCATCTCCTGGTACCTGGGGGTTGGTCCCCTGGGCCACAGTCTGAAGAGATCCTGTTTTTAGGTTCGTTATCTTCTGTTGCGCTGCACTTAGTCCATTCTACAGTTTATTTATGAGTCCTCTCATGTCTTTCAGTTCTTCAGTGATTTCCCTCCATGAGCGAACAGTCATCTCCATGTATGACTCGTCCTGTTCCTCTCCTCCACCTGTGTTCTCTTTTCTTGTGCGTATGTATGTGTATAAAGAGGACACACATACACATATGTGTGTGTAAGTGTGCGTATGTGTATACAGTATATGTGGAAGCTTATCAGAATTACATTTCCACCTTTGTAAATGCACATTAATGATATTATGTAAAGAACACATCGACCACTTTATGTAGGACAGACGTAACTCTATGTATATGTATTTATGTCTGTAGGTGAGATTAGAATTCTAAAAGCACTACAATCACCTTCTGTGGTTGACTGTTTAATAAATCCCTGAATTATATATTTAACAGATCTCTCACCCGGTCCATGGAGGACAGAAGAAAATGTAAATATGTTGATTAGCATTGTAAATGTGTGGCCACGACTGTGGTTGAAAAAAAAAACAATAATAAAAAACCTATCTTACCTACTTCTCTCTTCCAACCATCCGCCCCTACACTATCATTATCCCACATTGTGACTATTGTCTCACTATAGCTATCATCCTCCGTCTGCACCACACATCACACCTTTGATTCTCACTTGCCTTTAACCCAGTTATCCTTCAGTGCATCTCTCTCCATCAACCTCCCCTTCTGACCCATGAACCGGTCCGAAGTGGAGGTTGATGGAGTGGGAGTGACTGGGAGTGTCGTGACTGGCACTCCTCTGCCAGTCACTATCCCTCAGCCCCCTCCCCCTTTCTTTTTCCTCAGTCACTCTTGTCATTCAGTGCATCTCTTCTCAATAACCCCCTTCCCTTCTGCCCATCATGCCCCTTCAAGTACTGGAGGCTAAAGCCCAGCATCATTGACAAGCCAGCCCGTTCCCTCCAGCGTTTACAACGTCACTAAACGCGTGTAATAAATTGCTCGAACCTAACCTACCTGAGAACCACGAATAGAAAACGGAACATCACGTCAAATTTGCGAGATGCTATGATTTTTAGTGCATTAAGTTTTGCCCTTGAGAGTTATACGCCAAAATGCGATGTACTAATCGAGTGAACGGGTGGGACAAGCACTAACCGCAAGTGACCAATAAGACTTAAGTTACAAACCTAGAGAGGATAAAGTATGTAAACAAACATTAACATGGCTTCAAGTAAGGAAAATCTTGCCTAATGAACCTAATGTAGTTTTATGACCAATTAACAAAAATAAGACAAGACAAAGAAAGTTTTGCAGGTATCTGGGATTGTCAAGAAAGTCTGACACAGTTCCACACAAGAGACTAACTACAGACCCTTGAGAGGCAGGCAAGGGTGTGAGCATTGACATAGGTCAGTATCTAATAGACACGAGTCACAGTGAGGCAAAAATGTCAGTCTTGCGAAGAGTAACAAGCGAAACATCAGTGCAGGGACCAATACTATTTCTCATTTATGTTAATGACAAACATCGACAGCGTCCATGTTTACGGATGATGCAAAATTAATGAGTCGAGTGTATTTGAGTTCAAAACGGCAAGTGTCAAGTGATAGAACTAGGAACAGGTACCTGCAGTACGGTACACAGTGAAGGGACACAAAGTCCCTGAAACGACAGGAGAAAATGACCTTGGAGGAGATGTAAGACCAAGCCCCGCTCCGAAGGCACAATAAACGGGACTCTAGCAGAAATTTTGTCATTACTCTATGCAGGCGCAAAAGTCAGAAATTCATTCAGGAACCTAAATAAAGAGGCATTTAGATCTCTGTACACCACCTATGTGAGACCAATCCTAGAATATGTCGCCCCATCGTAGATCTTAAAAGCATTATCATCAGAAAACTAGAGAGTTCCTCTTTTTTTCCAACAATTGAAAGAGATGAGGTACGAAGAAAGACTGAAAACCCAGACCTGACATCACTAGAAAAAAATTAGATATGAATGACCTAACAATTTTAGAGATTGACAGTTGGAAAAAAGATATGTTTACAATCGATACTAAAAGAACCAAACTACTTCGGTGGGAGCTTGTGAAGTAGAAGAATCACAGGAAAGTCCTGGGAAGTTGGGAAGTTTTCTCTTAGTGTAAGAGTAGTGGGAAAATGGAATGAACTAAATGAGCAAGTTATAGAAGCCAACTCCATTCATAATTTCCAAAGCAGAGGAATAGGTCAGAAATTACTGCATACAGATAACTAGCAGCTAGAAATGAGGGAATCGAAGAGTTAAAGTTTGATCCTGCAGGCATAAAATAATGTGCGCTCGCGCACACACAAGAGGGCCTCGCGGCTGAGTGGACAGCGCTCGGGGGTCGAAGTCCTAAGGGCCTGGGTTTGACTCCAGGCCGAGGCAGAAACAAATGGGCAGTTTCTTTCATCCTGATGCATCTGTTCACTTGGCAGTAAATAGGTACCTTGGAGTAAGACAGCTACTACGGGCTGCTTCCTGGGGATATATTCACCTAGTTATATTCACCTAGTTGTGCTTGCGGGGATTGAGCTTTGACTTTCGGCCCGCCTCTCAACTGTTAAATAACTGTTACTAACTTTTTTTACACACACACACACACACACGCAGGAAGCAGCCCGTACCAACTCTTACTCCCAGGTGCCTATTTACTGCTAGGTAACAGGCGTATTAGGGTGAAGGAAACTGCCCATTTGTTTTTCCGGCGGTGCCGAGGGATGGCAGCTGATGTGGGCGCGCGAGAAATTTATGTTGACAAAAAAGATTTTTTAAAAAAGGCGGGGTCCAAGAGCTAATAGCTCGATTCTGCAGGCACAAATAGTACACAGGCACACACGCCTGAGTGGGTCGGAAGTACCTTAAATGCGCGGAGAACGGTTATAAAGGGTTGAGCGACTAATATTATAAGACACACATCAGGGACAATAAACAAACTAGCGCAGCAGACGTCACTCAGACAAATGTAAACGAAGAAAATGGCGACCGAAGCAGTAACTCAGAAGACATAGCATGATAATATATTGTGTTTGACTGATGAAGAAATCAGCAGGGGAGGTATTCCTCGCAGGATAAAACAAATGGAACATTTGCTAAATATTCACGAAGACAAATTTCTAACTTTATGAAAAGAAAATTACGATCTAACACCGGAGATTAACTTCTTACACGAAAGTGTTTTGGATAGAAGAAAGTCAACAGCATGTCTGAAACTTTAAGGAAACACAGTGATAAATTAAGGAATTAATAGTATAAAATGAGGATAAAAAGGGAACGAGGAAAAAGTTAAGTAAATAAAAAGTTACAACAATATGAACAAGAACTCCGTGGTGTAGTGGTAAGACACTCGCCTGGCGTTCCGCGAGCGCTATGTCCTGGGTTCGTATCCTGGCCGGGGAGGATTTACTGGGCGCAATTCCTTAACTGTAGCCTCTGTTTAACGCAACAGTAAAATGTGTACTTGGATGAAAAAACGATTCATCGCGGCAGGGGATCGTATTCCAGGGACCTGCCCGAAACGCTACGCGTACTAGTGGCTGTACAAGAATGTAACAACTCTTGTATATATCTCAAAAAAAAAAAACTAAACAAAATTCTCCAAAGTAGGGAGTGTTTGTAACGGGGCGGGGGGGGGGGGGGGTAATGGCTCTCTTTAGTCCCTTATTTCGCCCCCCCCCCCACCCCCTAGTTAACTAACGAGGCAGGGGGAAGTGGCTCTCTTTAGTCCGTTATCCTGCCCCAGTTAATTAACTATTCTAGAGCACCCCCAGAGTTCCTACTGCAACCTCTCCAGTTCAACACCTTGTAACCTAAGTATTTGATTACCTAGGTGCTACAACTACAAGGCGCCGTAACTTGACCGGCTACCCGCATCTCCAGAGAAACTCTAGAACATTTCACTGCCCCAAACGTATAAGAGAACCGAAAGGGAAGAAATGGATAATGAAGTAATTAGTGAGGGTTTGGGGTGAGGGAGGTAGAGAGGTGGGAGGAGCGAGGAGGGTCGTCAGTTGAAGGGGAGAGTCACCTTCACGTTCACTCGCCGAGGACTGAGTCTAAGTTGAATAGAGAGGAGGGGGGGAAGGGTCTGCAGCTGTCAGGCAGCGGCACCCCCCCCCCACCGTCCTGCCGACAGCCTATCTTGGCGGCTGTCCTCTGCTCTGCTCTACTGGCTGTTGTCCTATTGCTTATTCCTTCTCGAATCTACAGCTCCCTCATTATATATTGGGAAACCTAGTAGCTAACTCCGCTCACAAGTAGATAGCCCCAGGCTCTCTACCAAATCACTCCTTAAACGTCGGCATGTTTGAAGGCTATCAGGCCACAATTATCAGATTAACAGAAGCAAGGTGAAATTCGCATGGGCTGACCTCAGGTCAACTTGAGATCATTAACGCTTAGAGGTGTGAGTTTCAGGCCGACAGACATGCGCCATTCAAATCTTGTCTGTGACTTGTGTATCTATATGTATAAATTAAATAAAACTAAACAAAACACCTTTTCGGTGTTACATGATGAGTTGGGCAAGGATACGCCGAGAAAAGTCGTCGGCAACACAAATGAACGAGGTTACTAAAGAGTTAGGAAAGTATGAAATTAAAAAAAATGGAAGACGAGGTCCCATATTTACACCCACTAAAATAAGAGCATACTGGCATGAACGATTAGGCTCATGGCAATATGAACTTTATCGTTCAATGCAGACTAGAGCCACTGTAGAGGTACCACAGACATCATCACAGAACACTATTGTATCAACATCAGAGGTCTACTCCTATTAAGTACCCTCCAAGGACGCATAATAAATATTTTATTTTAAAAATAAGAATTATTATTTTGAAAGTTACTGCCATATTTTAAAAATGAGGCGGTAACTTTATGTTCAATGAGTGCACACACCTTTGTGGTGAGTGCACTCGTAAAAATGTCGACATCGCACCCCCCCCCCCCCCACTACGAAGCATAGCGTATTGTGGTGAAGCATAGCTACGAAGCACAGCTAATTGTGGCGAAGCATAGCTATGAAGCATACTGTGACCATACAAGCAGCTAACAGCACAAACTGGACCAAGCTGGCAAAATTATACAAACATTTGACAAAGTGGACT
>NC_091192.1:798548-826048 GCF_040958095.1 Procambarus clarkii
GTCCGAATTCAGCAATGCAAAAGTATACTTTCCATTGGTCCATCACGGGCATATTGGTATGCTCGAGCACAGCGTTACTATAAGTACTCTCATATTAGGAGCCTGGCCCGGACATAACATACGAAGTAACCCATGGAAAACCATTGTCATTGGTCCTCAATTTCTTTCTTTATTATGCACCCCATACCCATCCCGTGGGCGGTGGTGTAAAGGATTACAGAAGCACATAATCAGTTCAGGAACTGAATCCTCTAGTTCGTTTAGCTAAGCAAATAATCTTTTGACGCTACTTACAAAATTTAGGTTATATATACAACTGTTCACATACTCATGCATACATGTACATGTACATACGTATACATATATACATACACACACACATTTAATCACCCACACAAACACACACAATAATCTTTTGTGTCACAATTGATTCAACAAGAGGCTCACAACAGTCACTATACAAGGCACTTTACATGCTATGGTGAGTCACACAGTTACTAGTCTTGCTGCACACCCACCCAACTGGGCGGCAGCTTTACAGTCATGTGCTGCACACCCACCCAACTGGGCGGCAGCTTTACAGTCATGTGCTCCACACCCACCCAACTGGGCGGCAGCTTTACAGTCATGTGCTCCACACCCACCCAACTGGGCGGCAGCTTTACAGTCATGTGCTCCACACCCACCCAACTGGGCGGCAGCTTTACAGTCATGTGCTCCACACCCACCCAACTGGGCGGCAGCTTTACAGTCATGTGCTGCACACCCACCCAACTGGGCGGCAGCTTTACAGTCATGTGCTCCACACCCACCCAACTGGGCGGCAGCTTTACAGTCATGTGCTCCACACCCACCCAACTGGGCGGCAGCTTTACAGTCATGTGCTCCACACCCACCCAACTGGGCGGCAGCTTTACAGTCATGTGCTTCACACCCCACCCAACTGGGCGGCAGCTTTACAGTCATGTGCTCCACACCCACCCAACTGGGCGGCAGCTTTACAGTCATGTGCTCAACACCCACCCAACTGGGCGGCAGCTTTACAGTCATGTGCTCCACACCCACCCAACTGGGCGGCAGCTTTACAGTCATGTGCTCCACACCCACCCAACTGGGCGGCAGCTTTACAGTCATGTGCTCCACACCCACCCAACTGGGCGGCAGCTTTACAGTCATGTGCTCCACACCCACCCAACTGGGCGGCAGCTTTACAGTAATGTGCTCCACACCCACCCAACTGGGCGGCAGCTTTACAGTCATGTGCATGCATTATCTACAGTAAGCAAACTTTGGATACTTCGCTAAGATTTCGAGCAGCACATTATTATGAATGAAGTACTTACACATTTCTTAGACACTATTGATTGTGTTATCTCTAAATTCCGCGATTTTTTCACATTCCATTATATAATGACGCAAAGTATGCGAATAGTTCTGCTGACAGAGTTTACATTTAGTCAAATCTACATCATCAGATGTTACAAACTGCCAGAGGTACTTGTAGCCGAGCCTAAGCCTAGCAGTGGTAACATCTAGAAGTCTGCTAACATTATTGGATGACCCATAGACGTGCGGTTCTTCCTGCATAATAGAATGATGATAGATGGAGTAACTGGTGTGAATTTCACTTTGCCTCAAGTCTCCGAAATTTAGTTGATGTTCCCGGAATATTGCTGACCTCAGGCTGCTCATTGTTCGTCATTACTGTACATTACCAATTATGTTATTTCCAATAAATGTCGTTCACCCTGTTCACTTATATCCCGAGCTTATAAATGGAGACATTTACTGTGACGACGAGCTGGCCTCATTATCAACAAAGGCCCACACAAATTATAGAGAGGACTCTCAAGTCTCATGATCAGAATATTAACACACCTGACTCAGCATTGCCTCAAACTATTGTGGACACGATCCATGGACCCTCTGCATTTCCACTACGTACAAGTGTATGTGCGGCATGGTGACAGCAGAGGTAGGGACGACCAACTATGTGGTACAAACACTGAACATAAATGCCATGATTGCAGTATGAGAGACTGAGCTGGGGAACCCATCGCCTCTATTTCCTCCCCACAAAAGCATAATCAGTTGCGGCTCCACGGCCATTCGAGCTCAGAAGTATTCGGGTTCGTAGTACCGTGCGGGAAGTGAAAGTAAACAAGTAGAACCAGTATTGCTATACACAACAATACAATTCACAAAATGATAAAATTTACTTAAATTCATTAAGATGTATATATATATATGTTTCGCTAAGGATTTTACCTGGTGACATTTGGTATGAAGGATTTGTTGGGAACATATTCTCCGATAATTGTGAAAAATCTGAGCACTCTCTCAGATGTAGTGCGACTTTACGAAACAAGACAATTTGGACAGTACAGTCAGGTTTCTTTTTTATCATGCTGGTGAGTTATCTCTATGTAAGCAATACGTAATCGGACCTTTTTTTGTAATCTACTAACGAAGTTTCCCATTTTCTATCTTGACGACCATTGCAAGAAATTACGGAAAAAAGAAAATGATATGGAGGAAGACCATGGCAAAAAATTACTTTGTCTAATGTATTTTTGGTTGCATGTCGATGATCGTCCGTCTGGTGTAGTATCAGATGTACTGCTTGCAGTTTCTGCATGTTAGTTTTCTTTATGGTGTGTAGTGGTACTGGGGGATACTCTAGATGCGGCCGAACTAGAGCCTTATATAGGTGGATCTGAATGTTAGTACTGAGACTTCGGAATCTCCTCAGTTTTCCTAAGGCTGCTTTGGCTTTGTTTAGTCGGTCCCTTACATGAATTTTTATCAGAGTTCCATTGATCATAAGTCCCAGTATTCTGCCGACCTCCGCATATTGGATCGGATGGTTGTCAAGGATGATGGGGTCCGGGTTTCTTTTCGCAATGTGTATTATCTGAAACTTTTGTTTATTTGTGCTTATTTTCATTGTTTCTCAAAGTTGTTCACAAATTCAATTGCTGCCTTGGTCTTGTCGGCTAGTAGCGGCTTTGATGGGCCCGGTTGGCATATTATTTGGGTGACATCGTCAGCGTATGTGATGTATTCTCCATGTTGGGGTTGGGGCAGGTCAGCTGTATATATGTTGAATAGAGTGGGAGAGAGGCAGCTTCCTTGTGGTACTCCACTTTTCAGTTCTATTACGCCACCCAAGTAGCTGCCGATATTAGGCCTAGCAGTTCTGTTTTCTATAAAGCTGCAGAGAGTAGCAGTAAATCTGTGTGAGTCCTAGCTCAGATATCTTATATTTTAGGCCTGTGTGCCACACTTTGTCGAAGGCTTTCGAGACATCTCTAAGCACGAGAGGGTGATGGCGAATCTTTCTCAGGATATGTGCTAGAGAGGGAAAAGTAGTATCGCGGTGAAGTGTGTATTGAGTGCTTTTGGTTGAGATATGGAGCCATGGTACGCAGTATGGCTGGTATGCTGAATTGGGTGCGGGAATGGTCGAGTCATTTGTATTCAAGGGTGGAGTGTGACGGGGGGAATGGCCTCAATGGTTTTTGTCCTTTTGTTCGCCAGTGGTGTTGCCCGGGAAGAATGAACATTTGATACGGCGGGTGTCTTATGACGAGGTTTGGGGGTTGTGAAGAAGCTAGAGAGGAGTAAGAGACCTTGGAGCGATGGCGGCCTCCCTGCTGAGTTTTATGTCGAATTTTGGAAGGTGATTGGTTACCATGTACTGGAGATGGTTAGGTTTTGTTAGAACAGCAAGTATTTGGGTTCATTCCTAGTATGGGTGCAGTTCCCAACCTCACCCATACTAGGGTGCGCAGCGTTGCCGAAAGGTGGTGATTTCAGGGGACTTTAGCAGGCCCCATGGTGCAGTGCTAAAACACTCTCCCGGCGCTATGCGAGCAATTTAGCCTGGATTTGTATCCTCGCCGAGGAAGATTGACTAGGCGCCAATCCTTAACTATAAGCCTATGTTCACTCAGCAGAGAATGGGCTGTTAAACGATTTTGCTGGTAGTATTCCAGGGAAAATTAGGATTAAGGTGATTTGCTCGAAACGTTATGCGTGCTAGTGGCTTTAATATATATATATATATATATATATATATATATATATATATATATATATATATATATATATATATATATATATATATATATGTCGTACCTAGTAGCCAGAACTCACTTCTCAGCCTACTATGCAAGGCCCGATTTGCCTAATAAGCCAAGTTTTCATGAATTCATTGTTTTTTCGACTACCTAACCTACCTAACCTAACCTAACCTACCTTTTTGGGCTACCTAACCAAACCTAACCTATAAAGATAGGTTAGGTTAGGTTAGGTAGGGTTGGTTAGGTTCGGTCATATATCTACGTTAATTTTAACTCCAATAAAAAAAAATTGACCTCATACATAATGAAATGGGTAGCTTTATCATTTCATAAGAAAACAATTAGAAAAAATATATTAATTCAGGAAAACTTGGCTTAATAGGCAAATCGGGCCTTGCATAGTAGGTCAAAAAGTGAGTTCTGGCTACTAGGTACGACATATATATATATATATATATATATATATATATATATATATATATATATGTCGTACCTAGTAGCCAGAACGCACTTTTTGGCCTACTATGCAAGACCCGATTTGCCTAATAAGCCAAGTTTTCATGAATTAATTGTTTTTCGACTACCTAACCTACCTAACCTAACCTAACCTAACTTTTTCGACTACCTAACCAAACCTAACCTATAAAGATAGGTTAGGCTAGGTTAGCCTCATTTCATATTTCTCTGTGGATTTTCCGCATAAAATGATCAGTGTTTTGTGATTGCCAATTGCATATATATATATATATATATATATATATATATATATATATATATATATATATATATATATATATATATATATATATGTATATATATATATGTATATATATATATATATATATATATATATATATATATATATATATATATATATATATATATATATAACTGAAAACTCACACCCCAGAAGTGACTCGAACCCATACTGCCAGGAGCAACGCAACTGGTATGTACAGGGACGCCTTAATTCGCTTGACCATCACGACCGGACAAAAGGAAGTGATAGCCGAAGCTATTTGAACCGACTTCCCCGCCGGCACTCGGATGGTAATCTTGGGCATTGCATTTTATCAAATCACCTCATTCTTTAGGGCACACGTGAAGAACACAAATGCGAACAAGCCTGAATGGTCCCCAGGACTATATGCAACTGACAACTCACACCCCAGAAGTGACTCGAACCCATACTGCCAGGAGCAAATCACTACCAAAGTATAAGAATGTAGTATACCATATAAATTGAATAGATCGAATACTAATGATCCAAAGTGGATAACAAAGGATCTGAAGAACTATATAGATAAAAAAGGAGCGTGGTACAAAAGGATTAAGAATGGGGAAGTCTGTTTAGAACAGGAATTCAGTACAACTGGTTAGAAATACTAAAAAAGAGATAAGGAAAGCAAAAAGAAACTATGAAGTTCGCATAGCAGAGCAAGCAAAAACAAATCTTAAATGGTTTTTCCAATTATACCGGACAAAGATTAGGGAAAGGATTAGGTCCATTAAAAACTGAGACAGGTCAAATAACAGATAGTGATGAAGAGATGAGTAGTATTTTTAATAAATATTTTATATCTGTATTTACTAAAGAGGAACTTAACAATATGCCTTCAGCCGAACAAGTCTATGTGGGTGGGGACGAGGACAGGTTGACGAGTTTAGCAGTTACCAGGGAGGATGTTCTTAAACAAATAGTAAAACTCAAACCAAACAAATCCCCAGGGCCGGATGAAGTGTTTGCCAGGGTGTTTAAAGAATGCAAAAAGGAGCTTTGCGACCCACTGTATATCATATTTAATAAATCAATTGAGTCAGGCAGAGTGCCAGAGTTATGGAAAGTTGCTAATGTGATATCAGTTTTTAGGAAAGGAGATAGATCACTTGCGTCTAACTATCGACCAATTAGCCTAACGTCTCTTGTGGGAAAGTTACTCGAATCTATAATTGCAAATAAAATTCGTCGTCATCTTGAAAAACATAAATTAATAATTGAGTTGCAACATGGTTTTATAAATGGGCATTCATGTTTATCAAATTTGTTATCTTTTTATTCTAGCATAGTTGAGGCAGTTGATAGTGGTAAGGATTGTGATGTTGTGTACCTTGACTTTAGCAAAGCTTTTGATTCAGTGCCACATGAAAGACTGATTAAAAAGATAGAGGCTCATGGTATTGGGGGTGCTATATTAAGCTGGATTAGGGCATGGCTATACCAAAGGAAATAGAGTGTTAGTATAAATGGAGTCAAGTCAGAGTGGGAAAATGTTGTAAGTGGACTGCCTCAAGGCTCTGTCCTGGGACCTCTGTTGTTTATAATATATATAAATGATTTAGATTCAGGTTTGAGTAGCAACATCTGCAAATTTGCCGATGATACAAAAATCGGTAGGGAAATTAATACGGAAGAAGACTCACTATCTCTTCAAGTTTATCTAAATAGGGTTTAGAAATGGTCAAAGGATTGGCAGATGCAGTTTAATGCTGATAAATGTAAAGTTCTGAGGCTAGGTAATGATGATAGAGTTACAAGATACGAGCTAGATGGTGTTGAGATTGTGAAATCGGATTGCAAATGGGATCTGGGAGTTATGATTAGTAAGAATTTAAAACAAAGGTATCAATGCATGAATGTTCGTAATAAGGCAAATAGGACACTGGGATTTATTAATCGAAGCGTTAGTAACAAGACACCTGGCGTGGTTCTTCAGCTATATCTTGCTCTGGTTAGTGGTTAGAGGTGTTTGTTTGGGTTTAAACTGTTAGTAGATAGAGGTATGGGAATTGATTTGGAGGAAGGAGGTAATAAAAGTATGTGTTCGTGGGAGAAAAGAATTGGCAAAATGATCAGGGAAAGAAAAGGGCCTCAAAATAACAATTCACTTAGGGTATATTACACTAACAGTAGAAGTCAAAGAAATAAAATAAATGAATTAAATGCTCTTGTCTGTACAGAAAAAATAGATATTATTGCACTTACCGAAACGTGGATGAATGTAGAAAATAGAGAACTATTAGCTGAATATCAAATAAATGGATTTAAACTATTTCACACAGATACATATATTAGACGAGGAGGGGGAGTAGCCATATATGTTAGGGACAATTTGAAATGTAGTCTCAAAGAGGGAATCAAAACTGAGCCACACACAGAAACTATTTGGATAGAATTAAACGAAAAAGCTAATAATATTATAATAGGAGTTATATATAGGCCACCAAATTTAGACAGAATGGAAGCAAAGCATCTATGGGATGAAATATCTAGAGCATCTAGATCTAACAGTATTTATGTCATGGGCGACTTTAATTTTAGTGGAATAAACTGGTTGAACAAAACAGGGAATAGTGAAGCAGAAGATTTTCTAAAATTAATTGACGATTGCTTTCTTACTCAACACATTAAGGAACCAACACGGGAAAATAATATTTTAAATTTAGTGTTAACTAACAGGGAAACACAAATTAATGACATCGAAATAGGGAGTGAGCTAGGGAACAGTGATCACAAAGAAATCAGATTTAGCATAGAATGGAATAGACCTGTAGGAGAAAATTCTGTTAAAGTGCCAGATTTTCGAAAAGCTGATTTTAATAGCCTAAGAAATTTTTTGGGTCAAATTGATTGGAAAGTCTTGGGTATGGGGTGTGGGCCGGTCTTGGAGCGAGACATGAACCCACCGATAGGTGACGTAAATGGGGATTTCGATGTGGATTTAATATATAACGTATTTAAGAATATTCTAAACAAAGCACAGGAACGTACTATACCATACTAATTGAATAGATCGAATACTAATGACCCAAAGTGGATAACAAAGAATTTAAAGAACCTTATAGGTAAAAAGAGAGCTTGGTACAAAAGGATTAAAAATGGGGAGGTCTCTTTAGAACAGGAATTCGTACAACTGGTTAGAAATGTTAAAAAAAGAGATAAAGAAAGCAAAAAGAAACTATGAAGTTCGCATAGCAGGGCAAGCAAAGACAAATCCTAAAGGGTTTTTTCAGTTATATCGAACTAAGACTAGGGAAAGGATAGGTCCATTAAAATCTGAGACAGGTCAAATAACGGATAATGACAAGGAGATGAGTAGTATTTTTAACAAATATTTTATATCTGTATTTACTAAAGAGGAACTTAACAATATGCCTTCAGCTGAACAAGTCTATGTGGGTGGGGACGAGGACAGGTTGACTAGTTTAGCAGTTACCAGGGAGGATGTAATTAAACAAACAGTAAAACTAAAATCAAACAAATACCCAGGGCCGGATGAAGTGTTTGTCAGGGTGCTTAAAGAATGCAAAGAGGAGCTTTGTGACCCACTGTCAACCATATTTAATAAATCAATAGAGTTAGGCAGAGTGCCAGAGTCATGGAAGGTAGCTAATGTGGTACCAATTTTTAAGAAAGGAGATAGATCACTTGCGTCAAACTATCGGCTAATTAGCCTAACGTCTATTGTGGGAAAGTTACTTGAATCAATAATTGCAAATACAATTCGTCTTCATCTTGAAAAACATAAATTAATAAATGAGTCGCAACATGGTTTTACAAATGGCCGTTCATGTTTAACAAATTTGCTAACTTTTTATTCCAGCATAGTTGAGGCAGTTGATAGTGGTAAGGATTGTGATGTTGTGTACCTTGACTTTAGCAAAGCTTTTGATACAGTGCCACATGAAAGACTAATTACAAAAATAGAAGCTCATGGTATTGGGGGTGCTATATTAAGTTGGATTAGGGCATAGCTATTCCAAAGGAAACAGAGTTAGTATAAATGGGGTTAAGTCAGAGTGGGATAATGTTGTTAGTGGAGTACCTCAGGGCTCTGTCCTGGGACCTCTGTTGTTTATAATATATATAAATGATTTAGATTCAGGTTTGAGTAGCAACATCTGCAAATTTGCAGATGATACCAAAATCAGTAGGGAAATCAACACAAAAGAAGACTCGCTATCACTTCAAGTTGATCTAAATAGGGTTTTAGAATGGTCAAAAGATTGGCAGATGCAGTTTAATGCTGATAAATGTAGAGTTTTGAGGCTGGGTAATGATGATACAGAGATGGTGTTGAGATTGCAAAGTCGGATTGCGAAAGGGATCTGGGAGTTATGATTAGTAAGAATTTAAAACAAAAGGATCAATGCCTGAATGTTCGTAATTAGGCAAATAGGACACTGGGATTTATTACTCGAAGCGTTAGTATCAAGACACCTGGTGTGGTTCTTCAGCTATATCTTGCTCTGGTTAGGCCCCATTTAGATTATGCAGTTCAGTTTTGGTCGCCGTACTATAGAATGGATATAAATTCACTTGAACGTGTCCAGCGTAGGATGACTAAGTTAATTCCCCAAATTAGAAATCTTTCATATGCCATATATATTATGCGCTGCCATATATATTACATATATATGACACATGTCTAATTATCGTTTCTGTCCTGCACCGTTCATAATTGGACCCGGGACCTTTCGGCTGTGACCCGACTGTGCTGACCACTGCGCCACAGGACTGCAACCAACCACACCACAAATTGAAGTCTGAACTTGCATCTGTGTATTTTCAACTACATTTCACCTCTAGAACCTTTGTTAGCTATCTTCCACATGAGAATAAACCGCTGAAAGAGGGTCTTTGTCTTGTCTGTAGGAAATATATTCCATGGTTCCAAACGGACTAGCCACATACAGCAGGAAAACTACAAACTATTAACTTCCATAATACGTAACATGATCGCACACCGGACTGAGTTCTTAAACTGGTAGTTTTAAGAAGCCAGTGTGAACCCACAAGCGTCATTTATTGCTACATTCTCTCTGAAAAGCTTAACTCCTCAACCACCCACTTTGAGTATTGGTATACGATGGTTACGTATGTCATCAATGTGGTGTTTTACACAGGAGCCCCAGGATTAAAATGATGAAATGCAAAGATGGACAACTTTCAGTATACCAGTCATACATGTATGCTAAAATTACTGGCTAACACAAACGTCCTGACAAAGGTTAATTCCAGGTGAAAGAGTCAAGAAACTAGTTTTGATTATTGAGGAAAGTGCTGTGTAAGGAGTAAGAGATTGCAAGATCATACAAGTAGTGTAGAGGTGGAGGCGAGCAGTGTGCAGCTTTATACTGAGGTTACCTTAACTTGTCCTGGTAACTTACCTGATGGTGGCGGAGTCCATATTCAGCGTCAGCAACGTGATGGCCGCACTGCAACATGTCTCTGTAAAATGTGAAGCATTATGATACCGACAAATAATTTTAACTTAACATGTATCAACAGTGTTTATGAAGTTATAATAAAACAGAAGAGATAAAGGCTCATGAGCAGCTCTGAACAATATGTATCAATAGACAAGTATCAACAGCACAACAGTATACTTCACACTCCACTTAAAAAGTACAAACCAAGACCAAAACACAATAAGCCTCTACACTTTGTATTAATAATGTTGTGTGGAAGTACTTGTACAGACTTGGACAAAATTCACCATTACCCAGGAAAAATGGCACCGAGGAACTAACGGGGTACGAATCAACTTAGTCATTCTATAATGTTAATGTTTTATTGCAATTTAAAGCCTATATTTTTAGCTACATTTGAAACTTTATTTAAAAAAAATCGGCCAACTAAGTATTCTATTTATATTTTTAAATCGCAAAAATATCTTGCAACAACTAAGATGCTAACTTGCATATTTATTTATTTATTTTTTTTTTTGCTATGAAAATATAAAACAATCAGATTAACCCAATAAAAGCCATTGAAAAGTATTTCGAAATAAAATTATATAATTAAAACGGATTTTGTTGATTTTTGGTGGGGAAAATTCGTATATTAAAACACCAACCTCATGTTTCTCCTGTTTCAGTTTGTTTTTATCCTATTTTCATGAAATTTTCACACCACACACACGGCTCGGCAGGCTTCACATTTTACACCACACACGGCTCGGCAGGCTTCACATTTTACACCACACACACACACACGGCTCGGCAGGCTTCACATTTTACACCACACACACACACACGGCTCGGCAGGCTTCACATTTTACACCACACACACACACGGCTCGGCAGGCTTCACATTTTACACCACACACACACACACGGCTCGGCAGGCTTCACATTTTACACCACACACACACACGGCTCGGCAGGCTTCACATTTTACACCACACACACACACGGCTCGGCAGGCTTCACATTTTACACCACACACACACACACGGCTCGGCAGGCTTCACATTTTACACCACACACACACACACGGCTCGGCAGGCTTCACATTTTACACCACACACACACACACGGCTCGGCAGGCTTCACATTTTACACCACACACACACACGGCTCGGCAGGCTTCACATTTTACACCACACACACACACACGGCTCGGCAGGCTTCACATTTTACACCACACACACACACACGGCTCGGCAGGCTTCACATTTTACACCACACACACACACGGCTCGGCAGGCTTCACATTTTACACCACACACACACACACGGCTCGGCAGGCTTCACATTTTACACCACACACACACACGGCTCGGCAGGCTTCAGATTTTACACCACACACACACACACGGCTCGGCAGGCTTCACATTTTACACCACACACACACACACGGCTCGGCAGGCTTCACATTTTACACCACACACACACACGGCTCGGCAGGCTTCACATTTTACACCACACACACACACGGCTCGGCAGGCTTCACATTTTACACCACACACACACACACGGCTCGGCAGGCTTCACATTTTACACCACACACACACACACGGCTCGGCAGGCTTCACATTTTACACCACACACACACACACGGCTCGGCAGGCTTCAGATTTTACACCACACACACACACACGGCTCGGCAGGCTTCACATTTTACACCACACACACACACACGGCTCGGCAGGCTTCACATTTTACACCACACACACACACACGGCTCGGCAGGCTTGACAACTGTGCTTCATCTCTTTCTTATTTCTTTTCAAGACAGTTTTTAAGGTAAAAATAAAAATACCAAATTCCTTATTTTTGTATTATTAGGAAACGTAAAACAGATTCAAGCAAGAGACTCAAATAAGACTAACATTTACC
Organism: Procambarus clarkii; assembly: GCF_040958095.1. Classification (NCBI taxonomy): domain Eukaryota; kingdom Metazoa; phylum Arthropoda; class Malacostraca; order Decapoda; family Cambaridae; genus Procambarus; species Procambarus clarkii. Next base: position 810,755 of record NC_091192.1, read on the forward strand.
ATTCCTTAAGCATACGTTATCTTGCAGTTGCAAAGTGGAGGAATACTGTAGGATGTGTAACTATATTTGACTTTTCCTAGCGCAAGTAACGGGATTTAGTATACTACACATTTCTAATGTTTCTTAGACAGGTAAACTCTTCCAAGAAGTGGTCAAGGCGGTGTCTGTCTCTTTAACCGAACATTTTGCAACAATGCTGCTCAGTTATTTTATGACTACTTGTATCCATGTAACGCCTGGAGAGTGCACCCATGACTCACCATGGGAACGTCCCGGTAAGATCAGCTTGTAACCTCAGATTCAGCAAGAGTTAATTGAAATATCATCTGGCTCCTCCCTAGTCAGCTTGTTCCTGTTTATGAATAATCCTGATGGTCTTGACAAACAACTTAATGGTGCAGCTTGATTGCTGTTTTGTACATCATGGGAAGCTGACGTCTTAAGGTGCTGACCAACCATTTAGGTGTACAAAACACACTTTTCCCGAGTTGGCTGAATCAGCTGGGAACAGGTCTACACCAGACGTTCCCACAACAGTGTAAAACGCCCCCCCCCCCTTCTGATTCAGTTGTATATATACCCCTGTATGATAGTTAGGACATTCCCAAAAGGAATCCACAGGGAAATAGCAGTTAGGCTATATAGACTACGTCTAGGTTACAGATGCAACTGGGAGATTGGTGAACCCCGACAGAGAGAGTGTATCTTCTGCCAAACTGTCACAGAAAAGCCATTACTTCACTATCTTCTGGAATGTGAAGCAACCTTAGAAGAGCTTTAAGAGTTCCTGAATCATGCAGTGGCCACCCTGAAGCCATCAACACAGCCACTCTCCTGGTCAACAAAGGTGTCCAGCAGCTGGACACCCTCATAAAGACTGTGAAGCAGTATCCTCCCCCGCGATAACAGCTTGATGCAACCTCAGAATACTGATAAAAAAAAATTGTACCACTTACGGGCTATTCATGCCCGTGCCACCTCTTGGTTGGCTTAATCTTTATCAATCAATCAATCAGTTAGGAGAGAGAGAGACAGTGCTGGAGTGTCGGAGGCAGTGTGAGGCTGCAGGTCATCAGGCAAGCCTCAGGAGACAGAGTGAATCCACCAGACTGAGAGGCAGAGAGTGGTCTTAATTAAGGTAATGTGTGTGATCTTTGATCCGTTTTCCATGTCTGGATCCCGTAATAATTGCCAGTGTTAAAGTAGGATTTTATAGTGGTGAATAACATAATTTGTTCTCAATAAACTCATGTTAAACTTCCCATCTGTATCAACTGTTGAATCCCCGTAGCTTCTGATATAATTGGCTAACAACCGTCCCATAAATATTGACAGTTAAAGAAAGAGGACTCTCCAAGTCAAGCAATGTTTCTTGCCTCGTTGCTTGATTATAGTTAATGAACAAGGCAGATGGTGGCAGCGTTTTTAATCCTGTGTAGCATTTCCTTGTTGGTTACCTTTGGTTCCGGTGTAAACCATTAGTGGTACTTTAATATATGGTGTACAAATTTAGCAGGGTTACATTATTAATGTTTCTATTTTTAGATTATTTGTATAGTGGTGTTACATCCAAGAGGAATTCTTGCTATTACTGCCTTTCACTGACTTCTCGTCGGTTCCCGTATCACGATGCTGATGCCTGATGACACCTCTAATTTGTAGAATAATCATGTTTACGTGAATTGTATTTGGTCTCCCTCTGCGCCCTCGGCAACTAATCGTTCATTTCCACATATCCCAAGGTGAGGGGAAACCCACACGAAATTGATCACCTTTCCTTGATTGGCCAACATTTTTACAGCGCTCTTTATTTCCCAGGTTGTCCTCGTGTTTTGTGTCTTTTTTGTCCAAGGGCTTTGAAGCCTTTATGACAATGACTATATGTAATTTTCCCAAAACAGAATTTACAAAATGAGTTACGGGCAGAATGTTAGATTTCTAAAGCTAGTATATACTATATCTAAAGCACTAGTATGCTCAGGGTTTCGACCAGATGGTTCGGGCACTTTACAGTCGGAGCAGATGAATGTTTCTTTTGCGTTTCTTCCCATGCATCTTAATGCTCTAACAATGACTGCGTCGAGGTGTTGGTGTCGCGGAGGCGTAGTTTTCAATCCATGTGTGTTCATATTTTCCGTTTGAAAAAGTCTTATTCCTAAATACAGTGTACGCTGCTTCAGCCCTGCCATTAGTAGGATTAGCAGCTCATTTGATCTAATTAGTTTCCTGCTCTTTAATAATTTCATCGAAATACTGTCTTGCTTCTTGTGGTAAATATGGAATTTGTTTCCGTTCTCATCTCGTTTATTTTAATTTTAGGTAGTTTTTCCTTCCAGGAAGGTGACATCCTTACAAGCAGGAGCTCACAAGCTTGCTATAGCAGGTGGAATTCTTCAAAGTAGTAGCTTCGTCTGTCATTAGCTTCGTGTTACTGTGTTACTAATTTTCTTCTCATAACTAGTAAAAATTCTGCTTTTCCTTTGTAATATCACTGCAGTGAGAGTTTTTGGCAGTTTTAACTGCAAATTTCACATTCAGTTCCTTAACACTGGTGTTAACGCACCGGGGAAACCGTTCTTGTACTTTCCATGTTTTGGTATTATTAAGACTACAAGAATGAGTGCAATGGCTTTATATTTCATGATTTCAAGCCATTCATATGACTCGAGGATCACGTGCAGGCGATGACAGCAAGAGACTGTGGCAGAGCGTAATATGCTGTGCACAACTTCAAGCACTACAATGAAGGCACCGTGACCATTCCAAGACAAGGCTCTCAAGGTCGACGGCTTTTGCGTGTCCATATGAGTTGATTTTCTCTTTTTTCTTTGCTATAACCAACAATAACTCCAAGGTACCAATAGCAATCAATACAAATGAGTGTTTCGCCATTAATTTCAAGGTCATCGTTTATTCTTTTGATGACAGTATGCTATCGCCTTATATGTGGAGCGAGTGAATCAGAATTTAGCCCATTTCCTTCCTTCCCAGTTAGACTGTTTAATCTTTCTAAGAGTGAGTGCTTGTATCAGATCATCATCTGCATAACTCAACTGTATTCCTTTCGCAAATTCGATATTAGCAATGGCGTTGAAAGTTATGTAACTTATTACTTCAACCCGAGGGATTCCATTTTTCAAATTCATTGTAATCGAAAAAAAATTCGTCGAAATAAAGGTTTAGACTCTCCTTCCTGTGATATTGTCGTCAATCTATTTCAGGAGTCTTCCTCGTCGCCCATGTATGTAAGCTCATCTAGGATCACAATTTCTTGATCCTTATCAAAGGATTCTTTGATGTCAACAAACTCAATATTTACCTGTCATTAAATAATTTTATTATACAGCTGACTGTGATCCAGCCTTTAACAAATCCGTTAACGTCTCTCCTAGTCAACCTGTTTTATGTGACAGACGGTTTAAGATGATCCGTTGTTTGGGTAATTCTCCAATTAAGTGCAATTTATTAAATAGGCAGAATGTTGCTGCCTTTTTTTAAAGTCCCCTTATCTTCTGGATCAATGTTACACAATACGATATTATATATATATATATTATATATATATATATATATATATATATATATATATATATATATATATATATATATTAGTATATTTTGGTAGCAGTCTTTCCTGAAGACATATATTATTAAATATGACCGAAAAAGTAAGATTAATAATTCTAACACGAATTTTCTCAATCTTTCGTACATTACGCTTCACTGTTGGAGGTAAATCAAAAATCACTTCTCCAAAATTCATTTTTATTTCTAGTCTGACGCGACACGGGCGCGTTTCGTAAAACTTATTACATTTTCAAAGACTTCACAAATACACAACTGATTAGAACTTACGTATCTTTGCTATTATATCTATATTTGAGTGAGGTGGGAGGGATGATGTGGCATATAGTGATGTGGCATTAACACAAGACATAACATGAGGGGATATTAATAGGGTATTAAAAGTATCAACACAAGACAGAACAGAAACAATGGGTATTGAATAGAAGTGTTTGTAGAAAGCCTATTGGTCCATATTTCTTGATGCTTCTATATTGGAGCGGAGTCTTGAGGTGGGTAGAATATAGTTGTGCAATAATTGGCTGTTGATTGCTGGTGTTGACTTCTTGATGTGTAGTGCCTCGCAAACGTCAAGCCGCCTGCTATCGCTGTATCTATCGATGATTTCTGTGTTGTTTACTAGGATTTCTCTGGCGATGGTTTGGTTATGGGAAGAGATTATATGTTCCTTAATGGAGCCCTGTTGCTTATGCATCGTTAAACACCTAGAAAGAGATGTTGTTGTCTTGCCTATATACTGGGTTTTTTGGAGCTTACAGTCCCCAAGTGGGCATTTGAAGGCATAGACGACGTTAGTCTCTTTTAAAGCGTTCTGTTTTGTGTCTGGAGAGTTTCTCATGAGTAGGCTGGCCGTTTTTCTGGTTTTATAGTAAATCGTCAGTTGTATCCTCTGATTTTTGTCTGTAGGGATAACGTTTCTATTAACAATATCTTTCAGGACCCTTTCCTCCGTTTTATGAGCTGTGGAAAAGAATTTCCTGTAAAATAGTCTAATAGGGGGTATAGGTGTTGTGTTAGTTGTCTCTTCAGAGGTTGCATGGCTTTTCACTTTCCTTCTTATGATGTCTTCGATGAAACCATTGGAGAAGCCGTTATTGACTAGAACCTGCCTTACCCTACAGAGTTCTTCGTCGACTTGCTTCCATTCTGAGCTGTGGCTGAGAGCACGGTCGACGTATGCGTTAACAACACTCCTCTTGTACCTGTCAGGGCAGTCGCTGTTGGCATTTAGGCACATTCCTATGTTTGTTTCCTTAGTGTAGACTGCAGTGTGGAAACCTCCGCCCTTTTCCATGACTGTTACATCTAGAAAAGGCAGCTTCCCATCCTTTTCCGTCTCGTAAGTGAAACGCAGCACGGAACTCTGCTCAAATGCCTCCTTCAGCTCCTGCAGATGTCTGACATCAGGTACCTGTGTAAAAATGTCGTCAACATACCTGCAGTATATGGCCGGTTTCAAGTTCATGTCGACTAAGACTTTTTGCTCGATGGTACCCATGTAGAAGTTTGCAAACAGGACACCTAGGGGAGAACCCATGGCGACCCCATCTACTTGCTTATACATGTGCCCATCCGGGCTCAAGAAGGGTGCCTCTTTAGTACAAGCTTGGAGTAGTTTCCTCAGAATACTTTCTGGCATGTCAAGAGGAGTACAGGCTGGATCACGATACACTCTGTCGGCTATCATTCCGATTGTCTCGTCCACAGGTACGTTGGTACGTTACCAACGTACCTGTGGACGAGACAATCGGAATGATAGCCGACAGAGTGTATCGTGATCCAGCCTGTACTCCTCTTGACATGCCAGAAAGTATTCTGAGGAAACTACTCCAAGCTTGTACTAAAGAGGCACCCTTCTTGAGCCCGGATGGGCACATGTATAAGCAAGTAGATGGGGTCGCCATGGGTTCTCCCCTAGGTGTCCTGTTTGCAAACTTCTACATGGGTACCATCGAGCAAAAAGTCTTAGTCGACATGAACTTGAAACCGGCCATATACTGCAGGTATGTTGACGACATTTTTACACAGGTACCTGATGTCAGACATCTGCAGGAGCTGAAGGAGGCATTTGAGCAGAGTTCCGTGCTGCGTTTCACTTACGAGACGGAAAAGGATGGGAAGCTGCCTTTTCTAGATGTAACAGTCATGGAAAAGGGCGGAGGTTTCCACACTGCAGTCTACACTAAGGAAACAAACATAGGAATGTGCCTAAATGCCAACAGCGACTGCCCTGACAGGTACAAGAGGAGTGTTGTTAACGCATACGTCGACCGTGCTCTCAGCCACAGCTCAGAATGGAAGCAAGTCGACGAAGAACTCTGTAGGGTAAGGCAGGTTCTAGTCAATAACGGCTTCTCCAATGGTTTCATCGAAGACATCATAAGAAGGAAAGTGAAAAGCCATGCAACCTCTGAAGAGACAACTAACACAACACCTATACCCCCTATTAGACTATTTTACAGGAACTTCTTTTCCACAGCTCATAAAACGGAGGAAAGGGTCCTGAAAGATATTGTTAATAGAAACGTTATCCCTACAGACAAAAATCAGAGGATACAACTGACGATTTACTATAAAACCAGAAAAACGGCCAGCCTACTCATGAGAAACTCTCCAGACACAAAACAGAACGCTTTAAAAGAGACTAACGTCGTCTATGCCTTCAAATGCCCACTTGGGGACTGTAAGCTCCAAAAAACCCAGTATATAGGCAAGACAACAACATCTCTTTCTAGGCGTTTAACGATGCATAAGCAACAGGGCTCCATTAAGGAACATATAATCTCTTCCCATAACCAAACCATCGCCAGAGAAATCCTAGTAAACAACACAGAAATCATCGATAGATACAGCGATAGCAGGCGGCTTGACGTTTGCGAGGCACTACACATCAAGAAGTCAACACCAGCAATCAACAGCCAATTATTGCACAACTATATTCTACCCACCTCAAGACTCCGCTCCAATATAGAAGCATCAAGAAATATGGACCAATAGGCTTTCTACAAACACTTCTATTCAATACCCATTGTTTCTGTTCTGTCTTGTGTTGATACTTTTAATACCCTATTAATATCCCCTCATGTTATGTCTTGTGTTAATGCCACATCACTATATGCCACATCATCCCTCCCACCTCACTCAAATATAGATATAATAGCAGAGATACGTAAGTTCTAATCAGTTGTGTATTTGTGAAGTCTTTGAAAATGTAATAAGTTTTACGAAACGCGCCCGTGTCGCGTCAGACTAGAAATAAAAATGAATTTTGGAGAAGTGATTTTTTATTTACCTCCAACAGTGAAGCGTAATGTACGAAAGATTGAGAAAATTCGTGTTAGAATTATTAATCTTACTTTTTCGGTCATATTTAATAATATATATATATATATATATATATATATATATATATATATATATATATATATATATATATATATATATATATATATATATATATGCGAACAAGCCTGAATGGTCCCCAGGACCATATGCAACTGAAAACTCGCACCCCAGAAGTGACTCGAACCCATACTGCCAGGAGCACCCTGCTGGCGTACAGGATCCCTTAACCGCTCGACCAACACGACCAGATAAAAGAGGATGGTAGCCGAGGCTGTTTCCATCCCCCCGCCGGCACTCAGTTGGTAATCTTGGGCATGGTATTTTATCAAATCACCACATTCTTTGGGGCACACGTGAGGAACACAAATGCGAACAAGCCTGAATGGTCCAAAGGACTATATGCAACTGAAAACTCACACCCCAGAAGTGACTCGAACCCATACTGCCTGGAGCACTCTGCTGGCGAACAGGATCCCTTAACCGCTCGACCAACACGACCGGACAAAAGAGGTATGCTCTTCAACGCATGCAGAGCTAACTGCCATTGTTATGGCGTTAAGGTTTCTTGAACGGAATACTAATGGTGCAGTGATTTGCACCGATTCAAAAGCAGCACTGCAAAGCCTAAGTAAAAATCGGGCAGAAAATCTTGCAATAGTCGCTGAAGTTAAGAGAGCTGTGAGAGTACTTACCAATCAGGGAAGAGTCATCAAGTTTCTGTGGATCCCCTCCCATGTTGGAATATGTGGGAATGAACGAGCAGATGTGCTGGCTGCTGAAGGAGACCATATTGAATACTTCATACCCAAGACTCTACTACAAATTAGAGGAATTGTCAGGCAACATCACCGTGACAAGGTAACTGAGGAAAGGAGGATAGAAGCACACACCAGTGAATCTGTACGATGGTACAACATGGTTGCAGCTGGCAATCCCAATCATTATGGCCGAAGAGGAGGACGACGAGGGAGAGAATCAGTAATAGCGAGAATCCGTCTTGGATACAAATATCCATGGAGATATGGAATGAAAACAACAGTTGATCAGCGAAGTTGCAGAATCTGTGGTGAGAGTGATGGCCACCGCCTTGACCACTATCTACGTTAATGTCAACACCTGAGAGAAATCAGAATTATGTGTAGAATAATAAACCCCACATTGTTTGAGTTAAGAAAACACTATTTGTCAAATATTGATACTGTTCTTAAAAGATTCCCCCATTTTGCACCCACAAGATAACATTAGCTTTTAAGGGTTGATAGATGTTAATCTTCTTGTTTGAGAAGCTGTTCACTTGAGACAGTTAAGCAAGTCCCAGCCGTGTCTGGGTACAAGTGACAGGATGAACAACCCGGCGGGTTTTCTTCCTATTAGGGAGTGTTGTACATGCTGCTATGGCGGTATGTCCACTCACAAGATGAGTGACGGTGCCCAATACTGTCACTATGGCGGTGTGTCCACTCACAAGATGAGTGGCGCTGCCCAATACTGTCACTATGGCGGTGTGTCCACTCACAAGATGAGTGGCGCTGCCCAATGAACTCGCCCCTCAGGGCAAAATTTAAAAAAAAAGTTAGGGAAGATAGGGAGGAGGGATGAGAGGGGGGGAGGCTGAGGAGAGGGAAGGAGGTGGGGTGGGAGGGGCAAGGGACAACACCCGCTGTGGTCACACGTGGTCTTGTTAGTTTACCAGAGATGATAAACTACTTACTGACTCGCTTGTCTCCCCTCACCCCGAACACCACTCATTTCACCCCCTCCCTCCCTCCCCACTCCTGCTCCCTCCCGCCCTCCCTCCAGTCACGCTCATTTGTTCGTTTTGCAATCATAAAATTTTATATATTTTTTGAGCATATGAAATATGACATTAAAATATAATAGTGAATAATTACTCGGAGCAAGATATGTAAGCGCGCAACCCTGACTGAAGACCGCGTGGCAACATAATGACAACATTCAGGGAAGAACACACCAGTATTTGCGCACGAGTTTGACAAACACTGGACCCGTCACAAGCCTCGTGCGAAGGTTCGAACACGGTCAATTGTTGCTCCCTCGTAATCCCCTTGTTTATTCCTCCTCATCTTACTCCATCCCTCTCCCCTCTCTCTCTCTCTCCTCTTTACCTACCAATCTCCTCCTTATCGTCTTAACTTCACCCAGCTGGGGCTTGTAGGGAGGGAGGGCGAGCATTAACTCGTGACGTCAACAAGGGTGGTTAGGGTGAAGGTTCACCACAACCCACGAGATGTTAACATTATCATGGCCGCTTCTCCCCTTCTAGTGTTTCACCACCACCATTACCATCACAATTACCACTCTACAAGAATGTAAGAATTCTTGTATAAATATAACAAAAAATGTAAAGCCCTGATGCTCTCTTACGATCTTGAGAGTAACTGGAGTATAATAGGTGTGGTTTCCATTGTGTATTTTCATAATTCAAGTGTATGGGGGGGGGGGGGTGTTGACTGAGTGTGTGTGTATTTACTATTTGTGCCTGCAAGATCGCGCCGACAGCTCCAGGACCCCGCTGAATCCCGGGGATGTACTCACAGAGTTGTACTCGCCTAGTTGTGCCTGCGGGGGTTGAGCTCTGGCTCTTTGGTCCCGCCTCTCAACTGTCAATCAACAGGCTGTACAGATTCCTGAGCCTACTGGGCTCTATCATATCTACACCTTGAAACTGTGTATGAAGGTCATTCCATTTGTTAACTCTGACACTGAACAAGTTCTTTCTAACGTCCTTGTGGCTTTTGGATACTCAAGTTTCTACCTGTGTCCCCTTGTTTGCGTACCATCCATGTTGAACAGTTTATCTACCCTTGTCAATTCCTGAGAATTTTATAGGTAGTGATCATGTCTCCCCTAACTCTTCCATCTTCGTGTCGTGAGATTCAGTTTCAGTAATCTTTTTCTCATAGCTCATTCTCTCAGCTCGGGGGACTATTTTGGTTGCTGAATTTTTTATAACTTCGTTTTGTGTTTGACTAGATGTGGACTCCAGGCTGGAGCCGCATATTCCAGTATGGGTCTGACTCATGAGGTATACAAGGTTCTGATTCCTTACACAGGTTCCTGAAGGCAGTTCTTATGTTTGCCAGCCTTGCATACGTCCGCTGATGTTATCCTTTTGCTGTGGGCTTCAGGGGACAGGTCTAGTATGATATCAACCCTTAGATCTTTCTCTTGGATTTCCTCTTTCAGCTGGTACCGTCTGTTTGGCCTCCTGCTCCTTACACCTATCTTCATCACTTTGCACATGCTAGAGTTAAACTCTAGTGTAACACAGAGACCTACCCTTCTGCTAGGTCATAGGTCAGCCACCTGCAGAGTTGAGTTGTTCTGGTTGTGCAAACATGTTGAATGGGAACATTCCTTTCCTCCCTCACTTCCTTCCATAATTAACTTCCCCCTCCTTGAGAGGTGTACGATAGTTGTCAAACAATTTAAATGGAAAAATTCTAGAGTGTCGAAGTGGATCTCATGTAGGAGGCAGAGCACCATACAAGCCTCCACTTGTAGGGTGGCAATTAATCCCCCCCCCCCTTTCCTAACCAGCTGATATGAGGTATGGCAGTTTTGGGGGTGTATAAATATGCCATGTAGGGCAGTTTTGGGAGTGTATAAATATGCCATGTAGGGCAGTTTTGGGGGTGTATAAATATGCCATGTAGGGCAGTTTTGGGGGTGTATAAGTATGCCATGTAGAGCAGTTCAAATTCAGAGTGACTGTGCGAGGGACGAGAGCCAGACCGAGATCGGGTCATCTAGGTTCTCAGGTGGAGAGGCAGGAAATCCAGCAGGTCGAGAGGCAGTTGTCATAAGGTAATTATGTGATCTCTGAAGGTATTATTCCATGTCTAAATTAATGAACATTTGCCAGTGTAAGATAGCGACTTAGAAATTGCCAATGTGTGGGGACTTAGGATTTTTGGTGAATATCATAATGTGAGATTTAATATAGTCATGATAAATTTCATCTGTATGTGTCACTTTGTCCCCCGTGTCATCGCCCGGGTGTGTTAATAAGGACCTTGTACCTCCCCAAACTCTCCAGTGTCCGATGGTTTAACATCACTCTCAGTCAGGGATTACATCACGGAAGAAGAAACCTCTCAGATGCAGCAGTGTTTTCCTGACACATTGCTGTATATGCTTAAGATGTCATTAAGACAGGATGGTGGCAGCATTAGAATAAGTTTCCCTGTCTACACCTGTATCCTCCTACTCATCCTCCCTCCCTTCTCTCCACCTTTGCTTTGATTCTTACATTTTCTGTTCAATTCCTACCAAGCCTCCCTCAGCCTTCTCCGTTTTCTATCCAACCCCTTCTCTCTTCTCCCTCCTGTCATCACCTTACTCCTCCTCCTCCTCCTGCTTCCTTACTCTACTCTTCCTTACTTCTCGCTGCCAAGAAGTAGACAATTACATCTTGTTCCTTCTTTGAATTCAGATTAGCATTTCCTTGAAAACGTTGGTTTATCGCAAGAGTAGTGAGTACCCGGTAACTCTTAACTGTAATTATTGATTAGACGTTTAAAGTTAATATACTTAAGAGCATCAGGGTGTCAACCACCTGTGTTACACAATATTTCGGGTCATATTACACTGAATATTTTATCAAGTGTTACAAAATATTAGTGTTACATTAGTGGCCATTTGTTGGACCATTCCTTCAGTCTGTCCAGGTCATCCTGTCTTAATCCTCATAATTTTCAGCATCATCAGCAAACAGTGAGATGAATGAGTCTATACCTTCTGGAAGATCATTTACGTATTTCAGAAACAGGATACGACCGAGTTGTGAGCCTATGGACTTCCACTGGAGACTTCACGCCAGTCTGAGGTCTCACTCCTCACAGTAACTCTCTGCATCCTGTTGTTTAGGTACAGTACTCCCTTATTCATTGGAGCACCCAACCACTTACTCCAGCTTGTTTCTCAACTTATGCAACAGTCTCTTATGGGGTACTGTGTCAGAAGCTTTCTGACAGTCCAAGAAAATGCAGTCCGCCCATCCTACTTTTTCTTACTTAATGCTTGTTGCTTGGTCATAGAATTCTATTAAACCTGTGAGACACGACTTGTCTTCCCTGAACTCATGCTTGTGACGTGTTATGAAGTCCCTTCTCTCCAGATGTGCTAGCAGGCTTTTTCTCACAATCTTCTCCAACACCTTACATGGTATACAAGTTAATGACACCGGTCTGTAGTTTAGGACCTCCTGCCTATTCCCTTTTTGTAGATTGGGACTACGTTAGCTGTCTTCCAACTCTCTGGTAGGTCCCCCATTTCCAGTTGCTTGTTATATACCATAGATAGTGGCACGCAAAGTGTGTCTGCCCCCCCCCCCCCCCCCTCTTTTAGCATCCATGGTGAGATTCCATCAGGTCCAACAGCCTTAGTCACATCTAGATTGAGCAGATACCTCCTAACCTCATCTCTGGTAATTTCAATATCTTCCAAGTTTGCTTGGTTTATCGCTACCCCCTCTAAGTTCAGGGACTTCCGCCTTGCTCTATTGTGAAGACCTCCTGGAATCTCTTGTTGAGTTCTTGTCACACTTCTTTGTGATTGTCTGTGTACCCATCCTCTCCATTCTTCAGGTTCATCAGCTGTTCTTTCACTGTTGTTTTCCTCTTGATGTGGCTGTATAGCAGTTTGGGTTGGCTCTTGGTTTCCTCTTGATGTGGCTGTATAGCAGTTTGGGTTGGCTCTTGGTTTTATTTGCTGTCATTTTCAAACTGCCTCTCTGCTCCTCTCCTCACACTGAGGTACCCATTTCTGGCCCTCTGGTATCTCTCTCTGCTCTCCTGTTATTTCTGTAGTTTCTCTATGCCTTTGTTAGGTGAATAGGGGCATCAGGGGAAAACTCTGCCCATTTTGTTCTGCCTCGGCCGGGAATCGAACATGGGGCCTTAAAATAATGACCTCCGAGCACTGTCCACTCAGTCGTGAGACTCCTCTACTTACTCACCAATAAGTACTTACCTAACAGTGTCTACAGGGAAGTGAGGTATAGCTCTTTACGTCCTGCCTACTAGCCTTGTTGTACCCGTTGTGTTACAATTTTAACAATTAACGTTCAAATTATTTGTCGAGTCTGGCCTTGAAAGTTGTAGATGAAAGTGGCTTCCAGAACTTCTATCAATGCTGTGACGATGTCGACGCCATCTGCCTCAACACACCCGACCCAAATTCTTAAGCGCACCCGCCTCCATTTTCTGTTTCCCGGTAGATGGCTGTGATCTTACTGACACCTGTACAGTTTCCTTCTTACTATTCATCATTTACTCCTCAGACGTGATGTGGGTGGTCCCGTAGTCGACAGGAATCAGGTCACACAAGGCAAACCTGAACTCCAGACGTGTTCCAATGGGAACAAGTGGCCGAGTCGAAGTAGACTGTGATTTTTCTGTGATAATTAGTGAAGTATTGATAATTGGACCTACGTATCCCTGAGTCAATGTTCGACGTGTCACTGAGCCAATGTTCGTTAGCTGAGGACGGGTTTTGGAAGCAACTGGATTTACCAGCGGAAAGTTAAGTAGTGTTTGTTTGTGGCTAGTTTGTTTGCCACATCTGGTATGTGTTCAGTTATGATGTTATTCCTCAGTGATCAATTATTCACGTTATTACATTGCCAACATGTAAATAATCACTGTGGCATCAGAGTGGTCATAAGCCTCTAACAAATTATTACTTGTATCTATTACTTGTATCTATTATTATATATTATTACTTGTCAACAAATAAAATAAGCAAAGTACAGACGTCCAGTGCCGTAAACTGGTAACTTAGAGTTTGGTTCTTTCATTTACCTTTGATAGCAGCATTCAATAGGCCTGTGAGAATTAATTGTGTCTGGTGAGTTTACGAGCCTCATTGCTACTATGATGCCGTAACATTTGCCTTGAAAGAGCAATCTAAACCAAGGCTGAAAGACCTTTGGTTTAGGTTTCTAAACAATGTTCTAATGTTTGTCAGTGTAACATTTGCTGCAGATTTGGGTAGTGGGAATCACCACAAACACGCACTACCAACTGTACATCATGGTACTCACTTTTCCCATCATGGGAATATATTATATAGTTGTGAAAATTTTGCAAAGTAATCTAAATGTCATTTAAATTTACATATCTGTGTATGTGTGTGTGTGTGTGTGTGTGTGTGTGTGTGTGTGTGTGTGTGTGTGTGTGTGTGTGTGTGTGTGTGTGTGTGTGTGTGTGTGTGTGTGTGTTTCCAGTCTTGGAGACGTGCCACTGAGGGCTGGGGCTTGGGATGACAGGCCCTACCCACTCCTGAGCCCGGGGTAGAGGCCACCACCAAAGGTCCCAGATATAACCAGAATTGTGTTGTCATGATCACACATCTGCCTATTACAGCAAAACACATACATAATAATTTAAATTTTTTGCGCACAATTCAATTTCTCAATTTCTTTCTTTATTGTGCACCCCATACACATCCCGTGGGTGGTGGTGTGAAGGGTTACAGAGGCACATAATCGGTTCGGGAACTGAACCCTCTAGTTCGTTTACCTAAGCAAATAACAATCTTTTGACGCTAGTTACAAAATAATTAATGTTATATATACACGTACACATACTCATGCATACATGTACATATACATACGTATACATATATACATACACATACATATTTAATCACTCACAAATACACACACCAATAATCTTTTGTATCACAAGTGATTCAACAAGAGGCTCACAACAGTCACTATACAAGACACTTTACATCTATGGTGAGTCACACAGTTACTAGTCTTGCTGCACACCCACCCAACTGGGCGGCAGCTTTACAGTCATGTGCTCCAAACCCACCCAACTGGGCGGCAGCTTTACAGTCATGTGCTCCATACCCACCCTACTGGGCGGCAGCTTTACAGTCATGTGCTCCACACCCACCCAAATGGGCGGCAGCTTTACAGTCATGTGCTCCACACCCACCCAACTGGGCGGCAGCTTTACAGTCATGTGCTCCACACCCACCCAAATGGGCGGCAGCTTTGCAGTCATGTGCTCCACACCCACCCAACTGGGCCGCAGCTTTACAGTCATGTGCTCCACACCCACCCAAATGGGCGGCAGCTTTACAGTCATGTGCTCCACACCCACCCAACTGGGCCGCAGCTTTACAGTCATGTGCTCCACACCCACCCAACTGGGCGGCAGCTTTACAGTCATGTGCTCTACACCCACCCAACTGGGCGGCAGCTTTACAGTAATGTGCTCCACACCCACCCAACTGGGCGGCAGCTTTACAGTCATGTGCTCCACACCCACCCAAATGGGCGGCAGCTTTACAGTCATGTGCTCCACACCCACCCAACTGGGCGGCAGC
>NC_091192.1:831048-901048 GCF_040958095.1 Procambarus clarkii
CCCTTTTTTGATAATGAAACTACGTTTGCCTTTGTCAAAATTCTGAGAGATTTTCCGTTTCGAGTGTTTATTGGCCATCTTAGTTACTAGATGACACGGGACACCTGCGGCCTTCTTCAGTGGCCTCGGTAATATAAGAAGTCTGGTCGTAATAATTGTGTGGCATCTAGTGCCTCTGTGTCCTTATACCACTTCTAGAGCAACTTATGTTACAATTAATTTCTCTTGTCCACCTTGTATCCCGCATCCGTCGTCTCCACCTTGGTTCTCTAGTGAAGACCTCCTCAAGGCTCTTGTACAGCTCCTCCCACACCTCAACTTTTCGTGGGAATTTCTCCTCAGTCCGATCACATCCATTTCTCTTGTTTTTTCCTTAAATGGTCATACAACACCTCTGGTCTTAAATGGTCATACACCACCTCTGGTCTTAAATGGTCATACACCACCTCTGGTCTTAAATGGTCATACACCACCTCTGGTCTTAAATGGTCATACACCACCTCTGGTCTTAAATGGTCATACACCACCTCTGGTCTTAAATGGTCATACACCACCTCTGGTCTTAAATGGTCATACACCACCTCTGGTCTTAAATGGTCATACAACACCTCTGGTCTTAAATGGTCATACACCACCTCTGGTCTTAAATGGTCATACACCACCTCTGGTCTTAAATGGTCATACACCACCTCTGGTCTTAAATGGTCATACACCACCTCTGGTCTTAAATGGTCATACAACACCTCTGGTCTTAAATGGTCATACACCACCTCTGGTCTTAAATGGTCATACACCACCTCTGGTCTTAAATGGTCATACACCACCTCTGGTCTTAAATGGTCATACAACACCTCTGGTCTTAAATGGTCATACACCACCTCTGGTCTTAAATGGTCATACACCACCTCTGGTCTTAAATGGTCATACACCACCTCTGGTCTTAAATGGTCATACACCACCTCTGGTCTTAAATGGTCATACACGACCTCTGGTCTTAAATGGTCATACAAGACCTCTGGTCTTAAATGGTCATACACCACCTCTGGTCTTAAATGGTCATACACCACCTCTGGTCTTAAATGGTCATACAAGACCTCTGGTCTTAAATGGTCATACACCACCTCTGGTCTTAAATGGTCATACAACACCTCTGGTCTTAAATGGTCATACACCACCTCTGGTCTTAAATGGTCATACACCACCTCTGGTCTTAAATGGTCATACAAGACCTCTGGTCTTAAATGGTCATACACCACCTCTGGTCTTAAATGGTCATACAACACCTCTGGTCTTAAATGGTCATACAACACCTCTGGTCTTAAATGGTCATACACCACCTCTGGTCTTAAATGGTCATACACCACCTCTGGTCTTAAATGGTCATACACCACCTCTGGTCTTAAATGGTCATACACCACCTCTGGTCTTAAATGGTCATACAAGACCTCTGGTCTTAAATGGACATACACCACCTCTGGTCTTAAATGGTCATACTGTAACGGGGGGTGGGGGAAATAACTCTATCTTGTCCATTATTCCACCCCCCAGTTAACTAACGAGGCCGGGGGAAACAGCTCTCTCTAGTCCGTTATTCCGTCCTCAGTTAGCTAACTATTCTGGAGCACCTCCAGAGTTCCTAAGGCAGCCTCTCTCGTTCAACACCTTGTAACCTAGGTATTCGACTACCTAGGTGCTAAGACTACAAGGCGCCGTAACTGGATCAGCTACCCGAAACTCTAGAGAGAACTCTAGAATATAGGATCATTGCCACAAACGTATAAGAGGAAACGAAAGGAAAGAAATGAATAGTGAAGTAATTAGTGAGGGTTTGGGGTAAGAGGTAGGGAGGTGGGAGGAGCGAGGAGGGTCATTAGTTGAAAGTGAGAGTTTAGAGAGGGGGTGGAGGGAGAGGTGTAGATAGGTAGAAGGAGAAGAGTAGATAGTAGAAGTAGAAGAGTAGATAGTAGAAGACGAAATGCTGCCACCATCCATTCATGATCATTACATACAAGACAAGGAATGGAACTTGCCTGTATCACAAAATTCTCAAAAGATGTTATCAAGAGATCATTATTAGTATGGTCCCATCTTTATCATGTACTCATTCTAAACCATGAAACCAGTAACTACAGAGGCTTTCTCATCTCAACTCAAAATCTCTAGGGAACAAAGTTAAACACAATTTAAATAATAAATTCATAATTATATTTCACATGAAGTATCATAATTTAGCAATTCAATTAAAATGTTCCAGTTTAATATGCAAAGTGAGTTATCATCCAAGAATTCGAGAACCCTACAACTTGACTGCCCCTGATCGTCACACAACACTTGTAAAACACGACAAGTCACCTTAATGTTCACTCACCGAGGACTGAGTCTAAGTTGAATAGAGAGGGGGGGGGGGGTTTGTAGTTGACGGAGACTCCCGCCCTGCCGGCCGACAGCCTCCCGTCTGCTCTGCTCTCCTGACTGCCGTTCTGTCTGTTAATGCTGTTCTGGTGGATAGCTCTCCGAGTTTATATTGGGGAACCTAGTAACTAACTCCGCCCACAAGTAGATAGCCTCCGGCACTACCAAGCCACTCCTTAAACGTCGGCATGTTTGAAGGCTACCCGGCTCCAATTATACGCTTAGCGGAAGCAAGGTGAAATTATCATGATCTGACCTCAGGTCACTTGGGGTCATTAACGGTTAGAGGTGTGAGATCTCAGGCAGACAACTGGCGCCTCTCAGATCCTTGTCTGTGACTCGTGTACTCTATATATATTTTAAATAAACTAACCCAAACACTTTTACAGTGTTACAATACACCACCTCTGGTCTTAAATGGTCATACACCACCTCTGGTCTTAAATGGTCATACACCACCTCTGGTCTTAAATAGTCATACAAGAGCTGTGATCTAAATAGTCATACAAGAGCTGTTATCTTAATGGTCATACAAGAGCTGTTATCTTAATGGTCATACAAGAGCTGTGATCTTAATAGTCATACAAGAGCTGTGATCTAAATAGTCATACAAGAGCTGTTATCTTAATGGTCATACAAGAGCTGTTATCTTAATGGTCATACAAGAGCTGTGATCTTAATAGTCATACAAGAGCTGTGATCTAAATAGTCATACAAGAGCTGTTATCTTAATGGTCATACAAGAGCTGTGATCTAAATAGTCATACAAGAGCTGTTATCTTAATGGTCATACAAGAGCTGTGATCTAAATGGTCATACAAGAGCTGTGATCTAAATAGTCATACAAGAGCTGTGATCTAAATGGTCATACAAGAGCTGTGATCTAAATAGTCATACAAGAGCTGTGATCTAAATAGTCATACAAGAGCTGTTATCTAAATGGTCATACAAGAGCTGTGATCTAAATAGTCATACAAGAGCTGTTATCTTAATGGTCATACAAGAGCTGTGATCTAAATAGTCATACAAGAGCTGTGATCTAAATAGTCATACAAGAACTGTGATCTAAATAGTCATACAAGAGCTGTTATCTTAATGGTCATACAAGAGCTGTGATCTAAATGGTCATACAAGAGCTGTGATCTAAATAGTCATACAAGAGCTGTGATCTAAATAGTCATACAAGAACTGTGATCTAAATAGTCATACAAGAGCTGTTATCTTAATGGTCATACAAGAGCTGTGATCTAAATAGTCATACAAGAGCTGTGATCTAAATGGTCATACAAGAGCTGTGATCTAAATTGTCATACAAGAGCTGTGATCTAAATGGTCATACAAGAGCTGTGATCTAAATAGTCATACAAGAGCTGTGATCTAAATAGTCATACAAGAGCTGTGATCTAAATAGTCATACAAGAGCTGTGATCTAAATGGTCATACAAGAGCTGTGATCTAAATAGTCATACAAGAGCTGTGATCTAAATAGTCATACAAGAGCTGTGATCTAAATGGTCATACAAGAGCTGTGATCTAAATAGTCATACAAGAGCTGTGATCTAAATAGTCATACAAGAACTGTGATCTAAATAGTCATACAAGAACTGTGATCTAAATAGTCATACAAGAACTGTGATCTAAATAGTCATACAAGAGCTGTGATCTAAATGGCCATACAAGAGCTGTGATCTAAATGGTCATACAAGAACTGTGATCTAAATAGTCATACAAGAGCTGTGATCTAAATGGTCATACAAGAACTGTGATCTAAATAGTCATACAAGAGCTGTGATCTAAATGGTCATACAAGAACTGTGATCTAAATAGTCATACAAGAGCTGTGATCTTAATGGTCATACAAGAACTGTGATCTAAATAGTCATACAAGAGCTGTGATCTTAATGGTCATACAAGAACTGTGATCTAAATAGTCATACAAGAACTGTGATCTTAATGGTCATACAAGAACTGTGATCTTAATGGTCATACAAGAGCTGTGATCTTAATGGTCATACAAGAGCTGTGATCTTAATGGTCATACAAGAGCTGTGATCTTAATGGTCATACAAGAGCTGTGATCTTAATGGTCATACAAGAGCTGTGATCTTAATGGTCATACAAGAGCTGTGATCTTAATGGTCATACAAGAACTGTGATCTAAATAGTCATACAAGAACTGTGATCTAAATGGTCATACAAGAGCTGTGATCTAAATAGTCATACAAGAGCTGTTATCTTAATGGTCATACAAGAGCTGTTATCTTAATGGTCATACAAGAGCTGTGATCTAAATAGTCATACAAGAGCTGTTATCTTAATGGTCATACAAGAGCTGTGATCTTAATGGTCATACAAGAACTGTGATCTAAATAGTCATACAAGAGCTGTTATCTTAATGGTCATACAAGAGCTGTGATCTTAATGGTCATACAAGAACTGTGATCTAAATAGTCATACAAGAACTGTGATCTAAATAGTCATACAAGAACTGTGATCTAAATAGTCATACAAGAACTGTGATCTTAATGGTCATACAAGAACTGTGATCTAAATAGTCATACAAGAACTGTTATCTTAATAGTCATACAAGAACTGTGATCTAAATAGTCATACAAGAACTGTTATCTTAATAGTCATACAAGAACTGTGATCTAAATAGTCATACAAGAACTGTGATCTAAATAGTCATACAAGAACTGTTATCTTAATAGTCATACAAGAACTTTTATCTTAATAGTCATACAAGAACTGTGATCTAAATAGTCATACAAGAACTGTTATCTTAATGGTCATACAAGAACTGTTATCTTAATAGTCATACAAGAGCTGTGATCTTAATAGTCATACAAGAGCTGTTATCTTAATGGTCATACAAGAGCTGTGATCTAAATAGTCATACAAGAACTGTGATCTAAATAGTCATACAAGAACTGTGATCTAAATAGTCATACAAGAACTGTTATCTTAATAGTCATACAAGAACTGTTATCTTAATAGTCATACAAGAACTGTGATCTAAATAGTCATACAAGAACTGTTATCTTAATGGTCATACAAGAACTGTTATCTTAATGGTCATACAAGAGCTGTGATCTTAATAGTCATACAAGAGCTGTTATCTTAATGGTCATACAAGAGCAGTGATCTAAATAGTCATACAAGAACTGTGATCTAAATAGTCATACAAGAACTGTGATCTAAATAGTCATACAAGAGCTGTGATCTTAATGGTCATACAAGAACTGTTATCTTAATAGTCATACAAGAGCTGTGATCTTAATAGTCATACAAGAGCTGTTATCTTAATGGTCATACAAGAGCTGTGATCTAAATAGTCATACAAGAGCTGTGATCTTAATGGTCATACAAGAGCTGTGATCTTAATGGTCATACAAGAGCTGTGATCTAAATAGTCATACAAGAACTGTGATCTAAATAGTCATACAAGAACTGTGATCTAAATAGTCATACAAGAGCTGTGATCTTAATGGTCATACAAGAGCTGTGATCTAAATAGTCATACAAGAACTGTTATCTTAATGGTCATACAAGAGCTGTGATCTAAATAGTCATACAAGAGCTGTTATCTTAATGGTCATACAAGAGCTGTTATCTTAATGGTCATACAAGAGCTGTGATCTTAATGGTCATACAAGAGCTGTTATCTTAATAGTCATACAAGAGCTGTGATCTTAATGGTCATACAAGAGCTGTTATCTTAATGGTCATACAAGAGCTGTTATCTTAATAGTCATACAAGAGCTGTTATCTTAATGGTCATACAAGAGCTGTTATCTTAATAGTCATACAAGAGCTGTGATCTTAATGGTCATACAAGAGCTGTTATCTTAATGGTCATACAAGAGCTGTTATCTTAATAGTCATACAAGAGCTGTTATCTTAATAGTCATACAAGAGCTGTGATCTTAATGGTCATACAAGAGCTGTTATCTTAATGGTCATACAAGAGCTGTTATCTTAATGGTCATACAAGAGCTGTTATCTTAATGGTCATACAAGAGCTGTTATCTTAATGGTCATACAAGAGCTGTGATCTTAATGGACATACAAGAGCTGTTATCTTAATGGTCATACAAGAGCTGTTATCTTAATGGTCATACAAGAGCTGTTATCTAAATAGTCATACAAGAACTGTGATCTAAATAGTCATACAAGAGCTGTTATCTAAATAGTCATACAAGAGCTGTTATCTTAATGGTCATACAAGAACTGTTATCTTAATGGTCATACAAGAGCTGTTATCTTAATGGTCATACAAGAGCTGTGATCTTAATAGTCATACAAGAGCTGTGATCTAAATAGTCATACAAGAACTGTGATCTAAATAGTCATACAAGAGCTGTTATCTAAATAGTCATACAAGAGCTGTTATCTTAATGGTCATACAAGAACTGTTATCTTAATGGTCATACAAGAGCTGTTATCTTAATGGTCATACAAGAGCTGTGATCTTAATAGTCATACAAGAGCTGTGATCTAAATAGTCATACAAGAACTGTGATCTAAATAGTCATACAAGAACTGTGATCTAAATAGTCATACAAGAGGTATGGTTGGTATTTACTTTTCATAAAGATAAACTTGGTTTTCAAACTTCCTCTCAGTTTGCCTCGTGACTCTTGTGCTCTTTGTTCTAGTATTCTTTAATGTCCGTCTATTGTCCTCTGTTCCAAGTTCGCTATTTTGTTCCGAGCTCATTTGGCCTGTTCATTGCATTGGCTTTTGAATCATGAGTTTGCTTTGCTTTTCTCTTCCACCTTGAGAGGGACGCACTGCTTCGTGGGTTTTCCCTTCCAAGTCTCTCCTCCCACTGGACCTCTCACAGGTAAGCCTCTATTCCCAAGTCTTAAATCTCTTACCTTTCTCAACGTGTTTTTTTAACCCCCTCCTCTGGCTCCACCATGCACTCAAACACCTATGCTAATCGACTTATTGCGAATACCTATATACGAATGTTTTGGCATAAAAGTCTCCAAAAATTACAACTGATTATACTTTCCTAACATCAGAACACTATAATTCAGCATTAAACTAGTTGCTAAATTTTCGTGTAGTGTGTTAGTTATCCTATAACTATTAAGTTATATTTTAAATTCCATGAATTTTAGTGTCATCGGCAATTTTATTGTTCACTAAAGTCATTTATGTATATAATAAAACAAGAGGCTCCAGTATAGGACCGTAGCATACTGCACTTGTACCGTTTCCTTTGAAACAGCCGTGTCCTACTCCAGCTAAAGCCATCACCTCTAACTCCTTCAAATATAAGATGTGTATAATGGAGTCCAGTAATATTTCAACATACATCAAGATAACAGTGTAATGCAAGGGATGTGTCAGATCATCAGCATGTGACTAAGTCCACAAGTCAGTTACGAGCTGACACAAACCCAGTCGGGCTCAGGGTATAAAATGTTGAATAGTTCAGTATATTTTCAGCATATAACGCGCCAGATCAGTGTATTTTAATCAGTCCTATAAATAGGGCCGTATACAAATGCTGTAAAAAGTTTAATATATTCTCATCCACTGTTATCGAATACATAATATATATTTTTAGCAGAAAATGAAACTTGTGTTTTTCTGACATCAATACTGATCACTTTAGACCCTGCCTCTTAGACCCTTATCGGCTCAGACCCACTTAGCTTTCCTGATAAAAATGTTAGTAATGTTAATGTTACAACTATAATTACGCTTGTATTGCCAATGGTAAGATTAGTATTGTTGTTACCAACGTTTCCCCCGTTACAACTTGCTAGTACTCGTAGTGGCGTTGTAAGTGATGAACGTCGCTAATACGGTGTGCCAACACCAACAACCCCCATGTACATCTCTCGTCGTAAAATTCAAACTTACAAGTATTCAACGTAATGTTGTGATAACATCTCGAAACACCTCGTCAGAGAAAATATGTGTAAGTAACGCGTTGTTACGAGCCTTGACGTTGTAATTGATTGAACAACGTCCAACTGCCACATATCCCAGTAAGACCACTCACACACCTGCCTATATAACACCTGTACACCTGACACAACTCCATTATTGACACTACTATTACTGGTGATGTCCAGGAGCCACGGGGTAAATACCGGGCTGAATAAAATAGAGATTGATGAGGGTGGGCGGGTGACACGCTCCGCCCATCAATCTCGATCATTTCCCAGTAAGGGGGGCCGGGGCCGGGGGTGGGGGGGGGGGGGAGCGCACGCCTCGTGGCCGCTCTCGCCACATTCCCATAAACGCTCAAACTATTGTCAATGTATTTCGCGCGAGTCTATGTACTTAGCAAACAACTTTGTTTCGTAAAATAAATTTAATTCATACTATTAAAAATAAATTATACAATATAAAAATGTAAATCATGGATCGTGAGATTCCGCATTTAATAGTTTATAGTCAAAACTGTCTTTAAATATCAAAGCAATTTAAAAAAATCTACATATTAGCGTTATTTCCCTAACAAATAAGTATAAAGGCAACACTACCTATACAACTTGCAGCGTTTGATACGAGTAAATGGCCTCAATTACCAGCCCGTCCTCCATAAATGGGGAGGTAAATGTATCAGCACAAGTGCAATTATGTACTATTCTTAGCAGTCAGGAATTGTACTTATTTTCACTTAGTATTAAACCGTACTGTCAAATATATTGTGAATATTGGAGTTTACCTGAAAAGCTGAATAGAAAACGAGGAGAATAAATAGCGTGGTAAATGTAACCGTCCTATAAGTGCAATTATGTACTATGTATGACAGTAAGGAAATGTACTTATTACACTTGGTATTAAACCGTACTGTCAATTCGGAGGATGGGTTGCAAATTACACAATACATACGACCCGGGTATGACAATAAGGCGTTAATTAATACCACAAAAAGGCCCAATTTCCTTCCTATACAAGTGGAAAAGCAAGCAAAAGCTTAAAGCAACGTCATGAAAAGCTGGTATTATATAAAACCCTAAAAAATACGTCATTAATGACGAATATTTACAATGTGTGAATGGACCGGTAAATGTTTAATCTAAAAGCCTGGCCGGATGCGCTGGTGTGAATAGTTAATGACAATCTTTGTATTACGTATTATTTCTGGCATAAATGTCATAAAAGAAAATTACTTAGTAAATACAGTATCACGAACGTGGTTTTGTGTAGTTTATCTGCTCGTGGATCAGGACGACATGACACTGACAAGTGGAAGATCACTTCAATTCTCGCTAAGCGAACGCCAACTCTCGTGTGTGGTCAGCCTCCAGCACTGTGTCACCAAGCTGGTAAACTCTCCATCACCTCTACAATGGAGTCAGCAGAAAAAATGTCAGTATACATGACACTGAAAACCACACTTTGAGAACGGGTAACAAAACACACGACAACGCTGTTATCAGATACTACAGCAATGTGGCCCCAGTTAATTGGCAAGTTTGGCTCTGAATGCTCTGTATCCCTTTCTCTGAGGCTATGGGTCCCTACAATTGCACCAGAGGTGGTACCCCTTATATATATATATATATATATATATATATATATATATATGTCGTACCTAGTAGCCAGAACTCACTTCTCAGCCTACTATTCAAGGCCCGATTTGCCTAATAAGCCAAGTTTTCCTGAATTAATATATTTACTATAATTTTTTTCTTATGAAATGATAAAGCAACCCTTTTCTCTATGTATGAGGTCAATTTTTTTTATTGGAGTTAAAATTAACGTAGATATATGACCGAACCTAACCAACCCTACCTAACCTAACCTAACCTATATTTATAGGTAAGGTTAGGTTAGGTAGCCAAAAAAAGCTAGGTTAGGTTAGGTTAGGTAGGTTAGGTAGACGAAAAAACATTAATTCATGAAAACTTGGCTTATTAGGCAAATCGGGCCTTGAATAGTAGGCGGAGAAGTGCGTTCTGGCTATTAGGTACGACATATATATATATATATATATATATATATATATATATATATATATATATATATATATATATATATATATATATATATATATGTATTATTTCGGGCAGGCCGAGTCCGAACTCCAGGTAATAAATGCAGGAAGCAAGTGGCAGGGGGGTACAGGGTGTGACAGAGTGAAGGGCACGATATAGTAATGCCAAATGAAAAAAAAAGTGGTGGTAAGGGACAGGAAGACTGAACGCGTAGGAGTAGCAGCGACGGCGGAGAAGACTCCAGTTCGTTCCATCAAATCTGTCACTGTTGTGAAAATTGTCGAGGAGCTGGCAAGTCAGGTCAGTGTAAGTGGAAGAGGAGCAGTGAAACATCAATGTTTAGAAGAGTGCAAGTGCATAAGTTGCTGTGAGGCGGCGTGCTAGAATTGAGAAACAAAGTGGAGGAGAGGCCGAACGTTGTAAAAGTCAACCTCGAGTGTCAGTAAGAAGGTCACGCCAGAGGGAACCTTCAGTCACACTCGCATAAAAGAAGAACTAGAGGCGGTAAAAAGTATTAAACCTCCTTAAAAACCGTGAGTTTAGAAGCTGTAGGAAGAAAGGCACGAACTGTATACCAGTACCACATACTTACCATTATACGCCTGGCAGTGAAATGGACCTTTGAAAAAAAAGGAATTAATGGGTCGTCTTTTCAGATTTAAAACGTAGAGCTAGAAGCCCTGGTAGAGTATGGCGGGGAGGATACAACAGGCATAATAGCGTACAGGGCCAAGACGAGAGTCAGTCAGCGGGTCACACACATGGTGAAAACTGAGAAATTAAAAGATTCAAATTACCATTAAAACTGTATATACTAGTATAGTGCATGCTAGTATATATGCACATGCTCTGCACTATACTGTATAGTGCAGAGATACCAACAAAGCCACCAAGGCAAAATAGAGAACACTAGCGGGTATGAAGAGCGGCAGCAGAGTATCCTGGGTGAGGCAGCACTAGTGACGGGCCAGCAGGTGAGGCAGCACTAGTGACGGGCCAGCAGGTGAGGCAGCACTAGTGACGGGCCAGCAGGTGAGGCGGCACTAGTGACGGGCCAGCAGGTGAGGCAGCACTAGCGACGGGCCAGCAGGTGAGGCGGGACTAGTGACGGGCCAGCAGGTGAGGCGGCACTAGTGACGGGCCAGCAGGTGAGGCAGCACTAGTGACGGGCCAGCAGGTGAGGCAGCACTAGTGACGGGCCAGCAGGTGAGGCGGCACTAGTGACTAGTGACGATGTTAAAAGCTCTGTACCTCAAGGTACAGTCCTTGCACCGCTACTGTTCCTTATTCTCATATCTGATATAGACAAAAATACACGCCACAGCTTCGTGTCGTCCTTTGCAGATGACACAAAAATCAGCATGAAAATTACCTCTGCTGAAGACATTGAAAAACTACAAGCAGATGTCAACAAAGTTTTTGATTGGGCAGCAGAAAATAACATGATGTTTAACAGTGATAAATTTCAGGTACTCAGGTACGGCAAAAATGAGGATCTGAAACATAATACAGGGTACAAAACACAATCGAATCTTCCCATAGTAGGAAAACAGCATGTCAAGGATTTGGGAATAATGATGTCCGACGATCTAACGTTTAGGGAGCATAACCAAGCAAATATCGCGTCAGCCAGAAAAATGATCGGATGGATTACGAGAACTTTCAAATCCAGGGATCCCATCACAATGGTTGTACTCTTCAAGTCACTTGTGCTGTCCCGTCTCGAGTACTGCTCAGTACTCACTTCCCCCTTCAGAGCAGGAGAGATTGCTGAAATAGAGGGAATACAGAGAACATATACGGCACGCATAGACGAGATAAAACACCTAAATTATTGGGATCGTCTCAAAGCTCTCCAAATGTACTCTCTAGAAAGGAGACGAGAGAGATACCAAATAATATACACCTGGAAAATACTGGAGGGTCAGGTCCCAAATCTACACAGTAAAATAACAACGTACTGGAGTGAACGATATGGAAGAAAATGCAAGATTGAACCTGTGAAGAGCAGAGGTGTCATAGGCGCAATCAGAGAGCACTGTATAAACATCAGGGGTCCGCGGTTGTTCAACGTCCTCCCAGCGAGCATAAGAAATATTGCCGGAACAACCGTGGACATCTTCAAGAGAAAACTGGACGGTTTTCTAAGAGAAGTTCCGGATCAGCCGGGCTGTGGTGGGTACGTGGCCCTGCGGGCCGCTCCAAGCAACAGCCTGGTGGACCAAACTCTCACAAGTCGAGCCTGGCCTCGGGCCGGGCTTGGGGAGTAGAAGAACTCCCAGAACCCCATCAACCAGGTATCAACCAGGTATCGGGCCAGCAGGTGAGGCGGCACTAGTGACGGGCCAGCAGGTGAGGCAGCACTAGTGACGGGCCAGCAGGTGAGGCAGCACTAGTGACGGGCCAGCAGGTGAGGCGGGACTAGTGACGGGCCAGCAGGTGAGGCGGCACTAGTGACGGGCCAGCAGGTGAGGCAGCACTAGTGACGGGCCAGCAGGTGAGGCGGCACTAGTGACGGGCCAGCAGGTGAGGCGGCACTAGTGACGGGCCAGCAGGTGAGACGGCACTAGTGACGGGCCAGCAGGTGAGGCAGCACTAGTGACGGGCCAGCAGGTGAGGCGGGACTAGTGACGGGCCAGCAGGTGAGGCGGCACTAGTGACGGGCCAGCAGGTGAGGCAGCACTAGTGACGGGCCAGCAGGTGAGGCGGCACTAGTGACGGGCCAGCAGGTGAGGCGGCACTAGTGGTGTGCCAGCAGGTGAGGCGGCACTAGTGACGGGCCAGCAGGTGAGGCGGCACTAGTGACGGGCCAGCAGGTGAGGCGGCACTAGTGACGGGCCAGCAGGTGAGGCAGCACTAGTGACGGGCCAGCAGGTGAGGCGGCACTAGTGACGGGCCAGCAGGTGAGGCGGCACTAGTGGTGTGCCAGCAGGTGAGGCGGCACTAGTGACGGGCCAGCAGGTGAGGCGGCACTAGTGGTGTGCCAGCAGGTGAGGCGGCACTAGTGACGGGCCAGCAGGTGAGGCGGCACTAGTGACGGGCCAGCAGGTGAGGCGGCACTAGTGACGGGCCAGCAGGTGAGGCGGCACTAGTGGTGTGCCAGCAGGTGAGGCGGCACTAGTGACGGGCCAGCAGGTGAGGCAGCACTAGTGACGGGCCAGCAGGTGAGGCAGCACTAGTGACGGGCCAGCAGGTGAGGCGGCACTAGTGGTGTGCCAGCAGGTGAGGCGGCACTAGTGACGGGCCAGCAGGTGAGGCGGCACTAGTGACGGGCCAGCAGGTGAGGCGGCACTAGTGGTGTGCCAGCAGGTGAGGCGGCACTAGTGACGGGCCAGCAGGTGAGGCAGCACTAGTGACGGGCCAGCAGGTGAGGCGGCACTAGTGACGGGCCAGC
Organism: Procambarus clarkii; assembly: GCF_040958095.1. NCBI lineage: Eukaryota > Metazoa > Arthropoda > Malacostraca > Decapoda > Cambaridae > Procambarus > Procambarus clarkii. The sequence continues at coordinate 844,825 of NC_091192.1, forward strand.
AGGTCAGGCAGCACTAGTGACGGGCCAGCGGGTGAGGCAGCACTAGTGACGGGCCAGCAGGTGAGGCGGTACTAGTGACGGGCCAGCAGGTGAGGCAGCACTAGTGACGGGCCAGCAGGTGAGGCGGCACTAGTGGTGTGCCAGCAGGTGAGGCGGCACTAGTGACGGGCCAGCAGGTGAGGCGGCACTAGTGACGGGCCAGCAGGTGAGGCAGCACTAGTGACGGGCCAGCAGGTGAGGCAGCACTAGTGACGTGCCAGCAGGTGAGGCGGCACTAGTGACGGGCCAGCAGGTGAGGCGGCACTAGTGACGGGCCAGCAAGTGAGGCGGCACTAGTGACGGGCCAGCAGGTGAGGCGGCACTAGTGACGGGCCAGCAGGTGAGGCAGCACTAGTGACGGGCCAGCAGGTGAGGCGGCACTAGTGACGGGCCAGCAGGTGAGGCAGCACTAGTGACGGGCCAGCAGGTGAGGCGGCACTAGTGACGGGCCAGCAGGTGAGGCAGCACTAGTGACGGGCCAGCAGGTGAGGCGGCACTAGTGACGGGCCAGCAGGTGAGGCAGCACTAGTGACGGGCCAGCAGGTGAGGCGGCACTAGTGACGGGCCAGCAGGTGAGGCAGCACTAGTGACGGGCCAGCAGGTGAGGCGGCACTAGTGACGGGCCAGCAGGTGAGGCAGCACTAGTGACGGGCCAGCAGGTGAGGTGGCACTAGTGACGGGCCAGCAGGTGAGGCGGCACTAGTGACGGGCCAGGGACGGTGGTGGTGTGACATTCTCTGGACAATACAATGTTCCACCACCCGACCTGGCCAAGACTGTACTGCACTTTAGTCCAAAAAAATACAACATGGCGAGTCATATTTACTCTCCCAGAGGCAGATATTTATTGTCCACATGCCTTACATATATTATGAAATAAGATGCATACAATATTACATATTTGATTGTCCTTATAACCAAAGAATTAAACTGCAGTCCGCCGGTCAGGTGAGAAAGGACCAATAACCAAAGCTCTATTTAGATTATCTGGGGCGGCTTAACGGGGCTGTAATGGACAAGGCTCTCCACCCTTTTTCACAGGGACGTGGCCCCATCCATAATCTGTGTCCAGGCGGGTAGAAGCAGTGCTCCGGGGGCAGCCCGGACACTCACACTCCCAGCTGCTGCACCTCCTCTTCTCACCAGGATACAATATAACAGGTCGACACGTTATAATATGTGCACTTATCACAGGAGCACTAAGACGGCTCCGTCTTAGTGCTCTTAGCCGGCACAGTCAGACCGGTTCCTTAGAGGTGAGGGGACGACCATATGATCAAACGGTGCTCATTTAGTTCAGTAAGTAACAATCTTGTGAAGCTAGTTACAGAAAATTTATTATATATATATATATATATATATATATATATATATATATATATATATATATATATATATATATATATATATATATATATATATATATATATATATATATATGCATGCCTATATAGGTCCGATGTGCCTACCAAGCAGAATGATTTTCGATATTTTCAAATATTTTTTTCCAGATAGATTCTTATTGTTATAAAAGGACCAATTTTATTAGGAACATGAATTAGTGACTAGGTTAGGTGTGGATACGTTTGATATATTTTCTATATAACTTTTGATTCAAATAAGCATTAAGTGCCAACAACAGCCCGCCTTCCATCATTAGGTCTGCTCACAAGAAGCTCCTTAATCTACCAAAAACTGTTTTTTCGAAACCTTACACAATTATCTCGTGCTGGGATAAATCTAACTTGCTTGTGATCACTGTTCTCCGGCTCACTCCCAGCTTCACTTATTAATTTGTATGTCCTGTTGCCTAACAAGTCTAAACAAGTTTTACCGTGTTTGCTACTTAATATTGTGTTTAAAGAAGTAAACATTATTTAATTCTAAAAAATCTTTTGCTTTAGCATTTACGTTTTGTAAGTTCACTTTATTCAACTAAAATTTAAGTCCCTCATAACACAAACATGGTATGAACTTGTTGCCTAGATATTTCTTCCCATGTATGCTTTGTTTATACATTGAAGTTTGATGACCTATATAATATTTTCATTTAATTTTAACCAAAAACTGTTCGAGCGTGTGTGGCTCAGTCTTGATCCCCTTTTTGACACAACCAACTCTTCCTTGATAAATACTGCTACTCCCCATCCTCGTCTAATAGGATTAAAATAATCTGAATCTCTTAATTTGAAATTCAGGCAATAGTTCCCCGTTTTCTACATTCACCCAGGGTCCCGTTAGTGCTGTAGCATCTAGTGCTGCTCTCCACTACACAGCAACAAAATAGTCAATTTTGGTGCCTGTGCAGTACACCTTAAGGGTGTTACGGGGAGGGCCGACTCCGTCTCGGCCTCCGTCTGTCTGTTCATATTTTTAACCAAGTTTTTCATATTCACTTCACAAATTATTAAAATTTGTGCGTCCTGCCCCCATAATGCAAAGAGGGGCAGGACGCACGATTGTTCATATTCACACCTGTTGACTAACAGTTTAAACCCTTACTAATTACTTCTTTCAACGAGTCTACTAGCCTCGCCTCCCCATCCCTAGACAAGTGCACCCCGCCCCTTGCATACATAAACTTCTGCCCAACGAACGAGTCCTGAATGTTGATGAGAGGAATTTCGTAACCAAAACAATGCCTTTCACGTCAGCCATTTATCCCAATTGTCCTTCACAACCACTACCCTCCCACACTGAACCTTGCCCTTCACAACCACTACCCTCCCACACTGAACCTTGCCCTTCACAACCACTACCTCCCACACTGAACCTTGTCCTTCACAACCACTACCCTCCCACACTGAACCTTGCCCTTCACAACCACTACCCTCCCACACTGAACCTTGCCCTTCACAACCACTACCACCCACACTGAACCTTGCCCTTCACAACCACTACCCTCCCACACTGAACCTTGCCCTTCACAACCACTACCCTCCCACACTGAACCTTGCCCTTCACAACCACTACCCTCCCACACTGAACCTTGCCCTTCACAACCACTACCCTCCCACACTGAACCTTGCCCTTCACAACCACTACCCTCCCACACTGAACCTTGCCCTTCACAACCACTACCCTCCCACACTGAACCTTGCCCTTCACAACCACTACCCTCCCACACTGAACCTTGCCCTTCACAACCACCCACACTGAACCTTGCCCTTCACAACCACTACTCTCCCACACTGAACCTTGCCCTTCACAACCACTACCCTTCCACACTGAACCTTGCCCTTCACAACCACCCACACTGAACCTTGCCCTTCACAACCACCCACACTGAACCTTGCCCTTCACAACCACTACTCTCCCACACTGAACCTTGCCCTTCACAACCACTACCCTCCCACACTGAACCTTGCCCTTCACAACCACTACCCTCCCACACTGAACCTTGCCCTTCACAACCACTACCTCCCACACTGAACCTTGCCCTTCACAACCACTACTCTCCCACACTGAACCTTGCCCTTCACAACCACTACCCTCCCACACTGAACCTTGCCCTTCACAACCACTACCCTCCCACACTGAACCTTGCCCTTCACAACCACCCACACTGAACCTTGCCCTTCACAACCACTACTCTCCCACACTGAACCTTGCCCTTCACAACCACTACCCTCCCACACTGAACCTTGCCCTTCACAACCACTACCCTCCCACACTGAACCTTGCCCTTCACAACCACCCACACTGAACCTTGCCCTTCACAACCACTACCCTCCCACACTGAACCTTGCCCTTCACAACCACCCACACTGAACCTTGCCCTTCACAACCACCCACACTGAACCTTGCCCTTCACAACCACCCACACTGAACCTTGCCCTTCACAACCACTACCCTCCCACACTGGACCTTGCCCTTCACAACCACTACTCTCCCACACTGAACCTTGCCCTTCACAACCACTACCCTCCCACACTGAACCTTGCCCTTCACAACCACTACCCTCCCACACTGAACCTTGCCCTTCACAACCACTACCCTCCCACACTGAACCTTGCCCTTCACAACCACTACCCTCCTACACTGAACCTTGCCCTTCACAACCACTACCACCCACACTGAACCTTGCCCTTCACAACCACTACCCTCCCACACTGAACCTTGCCCTTCACAACCACTACCCTCCCACACTGAACCTTGCCCTTCACAACCACTACCTCCCACACTGAACCTTGCCCTTCACAACCACTACCTCCCACACTGAACCTTGTCCTTCACAACCACTACCCTCCCACACTGAACCTTGCCCTTCACAACCACTACCTCCCACACTGAACCTTGCCCTTCACAACCACTACCCTCCCACACTGAACCTTGCCCTTCACAACCACTACCCTCCCACACTGAACCTTGCCCTTCACAACCACTACCCTTCCACACTGAACCTCGGCATAACTCCACATACGACATAAACTCCTTTTCCTATATTATATCTAGTGCTTACTTGATTCTATTTCCATCAAGAGACAAGTTTGGATGTAATAGTGTGTTGGTGTTGGCAACTCCGGCACCTTACAGGGAAGACATGAGCTTGAAGTAAGCTGGACTAGACGTCTGTATTACGATGATCCAGTAAGTGATGGGGACGCACGCGTGCCAGCATCACTGCCACACAGTAACACAATAATTAACGTAACATAAGTGATGTTGACGGCTATTACCACAAGAATTAACGTGAAATCCATCCTACAACAACCCATTGATTTTACATTTTAATTGATTCTTCATTTTCGTGGATTTTACATCCACGAAAATGAAGATTAATCATGTCTTGAGTATAACAAAAAAAATGCATTTTACTGTACAACTGTTTTACGAAAAATCCAGTTATAGCATTTTATTATTCCGGTTATTTCTAGTGATTAGAATAGAAATCTAGAAGATCACTGAACCTCTAACGGATTAGGTTTAAGCCATGCATCATAGGTGGTAACTAGCTAGTATCAGCTAGTAGCTAGTTGTACTGGTGAGCCCTACACCATCCTCACCTTAGCCTAGTCTGCCTTAACACACCAACATTTCAAGAAGCATAACATCACTTACCTTTACTTTCATACACAATACTTATCACTAGTAACTTATGACGTAATGGCGAGGGTCTAGCTTATTGTGCACCCCATACTCATCCTGTGGCGGTAGTTTATTGTGCACCCCATACTCATCCTGTGGCGGTAGTTTATTGTGCACCCCATACTCATCCTGTGGCGGTAGTTTATTGTGCACCCCATACTCATCCTGTGGCGGTAGTTTATTGTGCACCCCATACTCATCCTGTGAGCGGTAGTTTATTGTGCACCCCATACTCATCCTGTGGCGGTAGTTTATTGTGCACCCCATACTCATCCTGTGAGCGGTAGTTTATTGTGCACCCCATACTCATCCTGTGGCGGTAGTTTATTGTGCACCCCATACTCATCCTGTGAGCGGTAGTTTATTGTGCACCCCATACTCATCCTGTGGGTGAGTATGGGGTGCCACCAACCCCCGCCCCCCCCCGTAACCAACAACACAACCCCGCCCCCCCCCCGTAACCATCAACACAACCCCCGCCCCCCGTAACCAACAACACAACCCCCGCCCCCCCCCCCTCCGTAACCATCAACACAACCCCCCCCCCGTAACCATCAACACAACCCCCGCCCCCCGTAACCATCAACACAACCCCCGCCCCCCGAAACCATCAACACAACCCCCGCCCCCAGTAACCAACAACACAACCCCCGCCCCCCCCCCTCCGTAACCATCAACACAACCCCCGCCCCCCGTAACCAACAACACAACCCCCGCCCCCCCCCCTCCGTAACCATCAACACAACCCCCGCCCCCCGTAACCAACAACACAACCCCCGCCCCCCCCGTAACCATCAACACAACCCCCCCCCCGTAACCATCAACACAACCCCCGCCCCCCCCCGTAACCATCATCACAACCCCCCCCCGTAACCATCAACACAATCCCCGCCCCCCCCGTAACCATCAACACAACCCCCGCCCCCCCCCCGTAACCATCAACACAACCCCCGCCCCCCCCCCCCCGTAACCATCAACACAACCCCCGCCCCCCCCGTAACCATCAACACAACCCCCGCCCCCCCCCCGTAACCATCAACACAACCCCCCCCCCGTAACCATCAACACAACCCCCGCCCCCCGTAACCATCAACACAACCCCCGCCCCCCCGTAACCAACAACACAACCCCCGCCCCCCCCCCTCCGTAACCATCAACACAACCCCCGCCCCCCGTAACCATCAACACAACCCCCGCCCCCCGTAACCATCAACACAACCCACGCCCCCCCGTAACCAACAACACAACCCCCGCCCCCCGTAACCAACAACACAACCCCCGCCCCCCCCTCCGTAACCATCAACACAACCCCCCCCCCCGTAACCATCAACACAACCCCCGCCCCCGTAACCATCAACACAACCCCCGCCCCCCGTAACCAACAACACAACCCCCGCCCCCCCCTCCGTAACCATCAACACAACCCCCCCCCCCGTAACCATCAACACAACCCCCGCTCCCCCGTAACCAACAACACAACCCCCGCCCCCCGTAACCATCAACACAACCCCCGCCCCCCCCCCGTAACCATCAACACAACCCCCGCCCCCCCCCCGTAACCATCAACACAACCCCCGCCCCCCCCCCGTAACCATCAACACAACCCCCGCCCCCGTAACCATCAACACAACCCCGCCCCCCCCGGTAACCATCAACACAACCCCCGCCCCCCCCCGTAACATCAACACAACCCCCCCCCGTAACCATCAACACAACCCCCGCCCCCCGTAACCAACAACACAACCCCCGCCCCCCCCCCTCCGTAACCATCAACACAACCCCCCCCGTAACCATCAACACAACCCCCCCCGTAACCATCAACACAACCCCCGCCCCCCGTAACCATCAACACAACCCCCGCCCCCCCGTAACCAACAACACAACCCCCGCCCCCCCCCCCTCCGTAACCATCAACACAACCCCCGCCCCCCGTAACCATCAACACAACCCCCGCCCCCCGTAACCATCAACACAACCCACGCCCCCCCGTAACCAACAACACAACCCCCGCCCCCCGTAACCAACAACACAACCCCCGCCCCCCCCTCCGTAACCATCAACACAACCCCCCCCCCCGTAACCATCAACACAACCCCCGCCCCCGTAACCATCAACACAACCCCCGCCCCCCCGTAACCAACAACACAACCCCCGCCCCCCCTCCGTAACCATCAACACAACCCCCCCCCCGTAACCATCAACACAACCCCCGCCCCCCCGTAACCAACAACACAACCCCCGCCCCCCGTAACCATCAACACAACACCCGCCCCCCCCCGTAACCATCAACACAACCCCCGCAACCAACAACACAACCCCCGCCCCCCGTAACCATCAACACAACCCCCGCCCCCCCCCGTAACCAACAACACAACCCCCCCCCGTAACCATCAACACAACCCCCGCCCCCCCCCGTAATTATCAACACAACCCCCGCCCCCCCCCCGTAACCAACAACACAACCCCCCCCCCCGTAACCAACAATACAACCCCCGCCCCCCCCCGTAACCACGAACACAACCCCCGCCCCCCGTAACCATCAACACAACCCCCGCCCCCCGTCACCAACAACACAACCCCCGCCCCCCCCAAACCATCAACACAACACCCGCCCCCCCCGTAACCATCAACACAACCCCCGCCCCCCCCGTAACCATCAACACAACCCCCGCCCCGGTAACCATCAACACAACCCCCCCCCCCCCGTAACCATCAACACAACCCCCGCCCCCGTAACCATCAACACAACCCCCGCCCCCCGTAACCATCAACACAAGCTCCGCCCCCCCGTAACCATCAACACAACCCCCCCCCCCCGTAACCATCATCACAAACCCCCCCCCCCCCGTAACCATCAACACAACCCCCGCCCCCCGTAACCATCAACACAACCCCCCCCGTAACCATCATCACTACCCCCCCCCCCGTAACCATCATCACAAACCCCCCCCCGTAACCATCAACACAACCCCTGCCCCCCGTAACCATGAACACAACCCCCGCCATCAACACAACCCCCGTCCCCCCCCCCCCACCCGATCTCCGCCCCACCCTCGACCACAGTCCATTAGGAGAATTAACCAGCAATCACCGTGAAATGAGGGCCCTTACACCGTGGAAACTGCCACTTTCTAAATTACAAATGTCCTTCATCTCCATAAACGCCAGGACTTGGTAAGGGGATAAAAATAGTCAAATTAAGCTGGTAATCTGTGCAATGGAGCTTAGCTAACATGAAGCATAACTCTTGCCCAGTATACTTTATTGACTTGGTTCCTACAAACCTATGCAAGAGGTAAGAGATTAATCTTACCGACACGTTATCCAGTTTAGGAGCTTTTACGCTCCCGCACTCAAGTGGAGGACAATTTTATTGATTAAATAACTTAAATTACGATGACGTTATATGCAAAATTTAATGCATTATTACTGAACAAGTTGGTATAAAATATCTTATTCAATATTATATCAAGCTAAAAGAAAAACTGATACGGTAACATTTATTGCACGAGTAAATATCAGGAAATATAGCTTTACTTTTACAAATGTTAACAATATAATTAAAACATGGAAAATTGCGTGTAGAGTGACAAGCAAAATTCGGAGGAGGAAGCTAAGGGGCGTGCAGCGTGGAGGAGAGTGGGAGGCCGGCGGGGCGTTGGCCACCAGGATACAAGGCAATTACCGGCTGACGTAGGAGTGAGAGCAGTAAGACTTGCAACAAGCAGTGAGGGGGGAGAGCTCTACTTCTGCTAACGAGTCTCAGCACTGCTACCCTTATACACTTGCAAGGCTGAATAGCTCATCAAGACTTGCCATGAGAGGTGACGCTTTATCAGCGTGTGAGGGTCAGTGTGTCAAGCGTTATTCAAGGTCTTCAGCGGAGGTTGAAACTTGCAAGTGACAGAGGACAAGGAAACAAAGGTCTAGGAACCTGACAATCACGCCCTTTATCCTAAAACTGCCAGAGCCTCTCGTACCACTTGGGATCTTTAAGAGTCTGGCCCTAGCTTCGGTACGGGGCGGACGTGTTGAATCGGCGCTCCAGCAGTTGGTGTTGTTTGCCCGTTTCGGCTGGTTGGGGGCGGGTGTGTCTCTGCTCGCCTGTGCTGACGTGGCGTTACGATGGGGGTCCCTCTACCCCCTGTCGTCCAGGCTCAGTCTGTGGGACTAGAGTTCTCTGTGCGGGCTGGTTACCCGGAGATTGCCCTGGCTTGTGAAATGCTCTCTGTCCCTGTGTTTGCGATTTATGGGGTCGAGTTGGTAACGGCCCGTAGGGCAATTGTGAAGTTTGCAGAGGAGGTGGCGTATCGCGATTTTCTCCGGCGATACGAGGGGCGGACACATGCCCCTGCCGGATGGTGCGGGCACTGTCACCCTCTCGGATAGTAGTGGTGCACTTACTTACATCAGTGTGCATGGGGCTCCCTTGGAGTTTCCAGAGGCTCTGCTACGGCGGTATTTCGGCCGGTTTGGCGCAGTTGTTAGTGTGAGAGTGAACGTGGTGTCTTCTAGTCCTCTTAAGGGTGTGAGGTCTAACATTCGCACCCTGGGCATGAGACTCCGGGCGGATATTCCGTCCTCTGTGCGCCTTATGGGGTAGCGACGTTCGGGTGTTTTACGCCCGTCAGCCTGCGGACGTGTTATCGTTGTGGTCTTTTGGGCCATCAGGCTGCTGACTGTTCTGCGCCTGCCTGTTGCACCAGTGAATCTCTTCAGTGAGGAGGATTTTCCGCCCCTTCCTGTGGGGGATGATTCGGTGGGTATGGACGTCTCTTCGGCTGAGGAGGTGCCCTCTGTAGCAGCTGTTGCTCCGCCTGTTGCGCCCCCTGTTGTTGCCGCATCTCCTCCGGAGGTTGGGTCCTCGCCTAGTGCTCCAGCTGGTGTCCCTGAGCCTCTTCCGCCTGCTGTTTGCTCGGACCCCTCGTCTTCCAGTTCTTCCTCTGCTGTGCCTGTCCCGGTCCCTGAGCCCTCGCCGTCTGTTCCGGCTGTGCTGGGAGCTGAGGTGGTTCCGGCATTCCCTCCTGTGCCTGGCCTGGTGCCCCGTGTGGTTGAGGAGGCTGCCGTGCTGCGGCATGCGTCGGTTCGCTCGGTTGGTGCTGCGCGGGTCGCTGAGTCTGCCTCCGGATCTGATGATGTGCGGCCCGAGCCTAAGCGTTCCCGGCGTTCTTCTGCGTGGGCTGATGTTGGCGAATTCGACGAGTGTCGTCCTTCCGTTGACGGTGGAGTGGCTCCGGATGTGGTGCACACTACGGTGGCGGCGGAGGTACACTTGCCTGAGGATGCCGGTGCCGTTTCGGCCTCAACTTCTGGTCCGGTGTCCGAGGGTCCTGCTTCAGGTGCGTTGCCTGCGTCGGATGGCTCCGGTTCTTCGTGGGCGGTGGTTCCCCCTGCTGTAGTTGGTGGTGACCGGGGTGGCCTGGTAGTGATGTTGAGAAAGGATGCTCGCTCTGGATGTTCTGTGGCCCCTTCCTCGTTACCCGTTTCCTCGGCAGCGGTCTTGCCGCCTCTTCCGTTTCATGCAGTCCCTTCCGTGTCTCCTGCGGTATCCGTGGAAGTGCTATCGACTCAGCGTCCGGCACCTGCTCCGATGAAGAAGGCGTGGCAGGCTCGGCGACCCTCGTCCGCTTCTCCGGTGTCATCTGCTTCCTCGAAGGGCGTGGTTGGTGCTCCCAGCCTCGTTATGCGACTTGCGTCAGTGACCTTGGGCGTTGGCCGATGCCGCCAGATATAGATGTTCCCGAGTTTATGATACCCGCTCGAGAGCGGGGGATCAAAAACCTTACCGACCTTGAAGATCTAGTCTGGGAAGCTTACAAGGCGACATATCCTCATGATCTTTTCCCGGAGAAGTACATTTCTCACGAGGTTCCTCGCAAGTGATTTTTATGTATTTTGTGTTGCCTGGTTGTGGGGTGTGTATGTGGGTGGGGTGGGTATTGTTTCCCGGTTCCTGCGTGCTCCGGTTTGTATTGTGGGTTTTCTTGTATGGCTAGTGGGGGGGGGGGGGGTGTGCGGTTCCTATGCGTTTGTGTGTTCGGTTGTGGATGTCGTGTGCGCTTGTTTGTCATCTTGTGTGCCCTTCAGGCTGTTGGGGTGTGCTCTTTGTTATGTGTGCATTATGTGTGTGAGGTGTTAGCAGACTTGTTTTGTATGTTTCTCGCCTCTCTGTTTCCCTTATGTTTGTATTACGCTGTGTTTATATTTGTGTTATGTTTGTATATGCATTTTTGTTTTGTGGTCAGCCCTTCTGGCTGGTCTTCTCTTGATTTGTTCCTTTGTCATTGTACGTGTGTGTGCTTTGTACTTTTGTTCTATGTTATATTTGTTCTGTTTTTATTGTACATTATACGCATGCTTGCATGTAAAAATAAAAATAAAAAAAAATAAAAAAAACTTGGGATCTTTACCGCAGAGCTGGAGTATGGTGTAGGATGGTCGGCAGGAGGAGAGCCTCATATACACCAAGTGAATATTAATTAAGGATCCACCCAACTAGACACACCAAGTCACCAACAAGTACACCCACCAGAGTTTATGTAACTTAGAGAGCAAGAACTCGGCAGTGAATGTTCTAGTGGCCGGGACAGGTCTGCCATACAGACGTATCTGGCAACATTGCCGAAACCCAAACGTCCCAAGGAACACTTTTAAGTGTCAATTTTGTGAATGAGAAAACATTATGCTACACATTATATTATAGGACTGTTACAGTGGCCCCCCCCCCCCTGGGTTGAGGTATAGTGTGCTCTATAAATATTTGAATACTAGACGACTTAATGTTCTGGACCTGTCCAAGATATACTTTCTAACAGAACTCACATGTAACACTTTAATTATTACATCAGCTTAAAAAAAGTATTCACCTGTGAGTGAGTGTTCAATAACTATGTAGCAGCTGGCTAGCCGTGCCCAAATTTGTTGGCCTAGCCCATCCATCTTCCCATTTATAAAGTTTATTTCGAATTCTTCTCTCGCCAATTCATTCTAGCTCTACTGAGCGCACACACTTCCTTATTCATTTCCTCCCACAGTCAACACCTGTTGTGTATTACTTTACATTAAGAAGAACTAAGAAATGACCAAAGACATGAAAGCTGCAGTATTAAAAGATATGACAACTTTTGTAATAATAGGTATTTGTATGGTCAGCACAGTAACCGGATGAAACAGCTGATTCCCTCCCCCCCCCCCCTACTCTTCGCTCAATTGTCAAGGGTCACGAGGATGACCTGAGGGTGGTCTTGCTAGCTTGGTCCTCTCGGTGCCTACTCTCCCCCACTCCAATCCTCCTCAATTCCCTCTCCATCCACCACTCAATTCCCTCTTTCCCCCTCTCACCGGTTCCTCCTCATACCAGACGAGTCAAATGTCCCTTCCTTAATCTTAGAGGAGACAGGTTTAAACATAATTTATCAGTTTCTGTAAACATTGCTCCACTGTGCCCTAAGCTGGGGTGCAACCTGCTCTCGCACAAGACAGACGGCACATATATAATTTACTGCTTATAGTCACTATTTCACTTATAAATAAGTACATATGCAACATATTCCAAGCCATATTTTTCTTCAAGGAACTAACTTTTTCTCTCAGTTTTATTAAATAGAGATTTTATACAAAATTTGACCAAATCCTGAGTTACTTTACAATATATTTAAATATTTTAGTTTTGTTTTATTATTTTTATAAAACTGTAATATCTGTATAGGTATAGGTTCAGTACTAATTGTATTATCTTAACATACTAAGAAGGTTAGGTTAGCTTGTGATTTTCTATTCAGCTTTTCAAGGTAAACTCAAATATTCACAATAAATTAGTATTTTTTTATAATCTTTTCTGATCTTGCACTTATTCATAAGCAAGATATTGACTATAAGCAAGAGCGAGAATGGGTTGTGAGGTGATCTCACTACAGAGGCGCCTTATCGCCTTCCAATAGCTGGGGAGAGCCGACTCAATCTTCGAGAATTTCATGTACCCTTCAGGGAGATCATGGAAGGTGATTGGCGGTAGATAAGTGCCAAGTCCTTATTGGCCCTAGAGAGCCAGACCTCAGGCCTAGTTTTAAATGGTTGGCTGTAGCCAAAAATAATCGGTGAAGTCCTGGGGGGCTGTAGTAGATTGTGGGAGGAGCAATCCTTTCCACCGGTAAGCTGGTGAAGCAAAATTCGGTAGTGTGTTCTGGGAGTGCTTGGGGTGGGAACTCTGTCCGGCATCAAAAGGGCTGAGGGCAGCCATCAATATCTTGGCCAGAGTGCGGTTTTAAGGTATTGTGCACCCGAGTATTCATGTCCTCGGTAGATGTCCATTTGCCTCTTAGGGAAACTAGAGTAGGATAGATGTTCATTTGATTTTCATATAAGTGTTTAAATTAAATAAAAATTTAATCTATTTTGTGTTTAGTTATCTGTTCCCCCTTTGATTAATGCGGTGTTCTTATACTTGTGGTATACTTGCGCTGCTGGAAACCCCTGTGTTCTCCATTTCATGGATATTATAGTTGCCCTTGGTTACTCAATTAGTAAAGTAAATTTGTTTAAATTTCCTAAATTTATTACCAAAGTTCCTAATGCCCTTGAATTCATGATTACCGATTCCTTTCCTTCCTGGGGGGATCGGTGATTCACATTCAAATGGTTAGGGAGGTGATGGCAGTCTTTAATGCGTTATAATTATTAGTTTTAAATTAATAACCCGTATTCTTGTTGCTTACTCCTCATTTAATATTTCAGCTTATACTCGCGGTAGCTCAGTGAGGAGTCATACTGAGCTGAAGCATTTTTTTTTTATTATTATGATTTTCTACCACAGACGTGACCACACACATTAACAATGCTAACCAGCATATATACATTTTCTTCTGTCCTCCATGGACAGGGTTAGAGATGTGTTAAACATATAGTTCAAGGGTTTATTGAACAATCAACCACAGAAGATGATTCTGTGCTTTTAAAATGCTAAGCTAACCTACATACGTAAATACATAGATACACAGATTTACGTATGCCCTACATAAAGTGTTCGATGTGTCTTTTACATACTGTCATTAATGTGCATTTACAAAGGTGAAATGTAATTCTGATCAGCTTCCATATATACTTTATACACATACATATACATACACACACACACATACGTACATACATATATATACACACACATGCATTCATATACATTTGTCTCTTTTACTCTGACAGGGTGAGATAGCTGATAGAGAAACTAGTGTGCAATTTAGCACTTAATCACTGAAGGTGATTAAGGTGCGTTTAGAAGTTCAGGTTATATAGTTACATCACATACATACATTGTATAATTGATACATTACATGGTTAATCAGTGATATTCATTCGAATATCACTGAATATTTTCTGGGTGTCACTACTACGTGCGTTCAATGCCAGGAGTGCACTCTGCGAGTCACAGTATATAAGTCCACTGCCTTTGTCTTTTAAAAATTCAGTGGCAAGGTATATGCCTGCAAGTTGGGTTTGAGTTGTACTTGCCCAGTTATTGACGCGCTTCATTGCTGTATGTACGAGAGAAGATTGTTCAAATATATTACATGCACATCCGGTACATCGTACACCTTCTTCTACAGAGCCGTCGGTATAGCACTGATACACATCGTTACCCATACTCTGAGTACTTTCAGTGTTAACTGTTTTAATAATGAAGTGTGCACACTATCTTTCTTGGGCGCATTTACAAAATCAACTGATAGATCCCAGTTATCCCATGGAGTAATTGGTTGATTAATCATTAATTGAGCTGGGTACATATTTAATATTTTGATGGAGTTGGCTACCTTGTAGAACCAAAATACATAATCAGATTTCGTTCTTCTTCTATAGACCTCAGGTGAGTGCAGCATATTAGAAAGTTTAGCTTGAAACTTCATGTGTTGTCTAGATCTACTCAATGCCTTCACGCCGAAAACTGTGCTAATAGACAAAATTCTCTCACTTATGGTAGGTAATTTTAACTGCTCTCATATTAACTATTCTCGTGGACTTTGGAGACCCAAGGATGAGACGCATAGCTTCATTTTGCAAGGTTTCAAGAGATTTCAGCTCTTTGTCAGTATACAGTGTAAATGATACAGTATAAATGATACATAAAACATTCTATCAAGTCTCACGTTAAGTCCATGATTGACACCAACAAGGACCCGCAAGGGCTTTAATCTCTCCCGAAGTCTCCTCTTGAGAGAAGGTACCCAGGGTCGTTAATGGGGACACCAAGGTACCCAGGGTCATTAACGGGGACACCAAAGTATCTGTAAGACTCGCAGTTCTCAAGTGCTCGCCCATCTATATGATAATTGGCTGGTGGAATACCGCACGGAATTAGGCTGGGGTATGGAGTGGAGAGTAAGGGTAGAGCAAGATCGGGTCATTACACGGACCAGGCAATGTGATGTAGTCATGCAGGCGATGAGTCACAATAACGTGGCTAATGTATGTTGACCATACCACACACTAGAAGGTGAAGGGACCTTCTAGTGTGTGGTCACAATCGACCTTAGAATGGTCCAGGTGTAACACCGCTCTAGTGTAACACCGCCACTAAAATGGAACACCACTATAATGGAACACTAAAACTAATAATGTAAACACTACTTATCCTGAGTAACACTTCCCCATTGGTTGCACTTGGTAACACTGTTATGGGCTGACATATGATGGTTACACCGGGACTACAAAGTACACTGCCAACAAGGAGATGCTAACACAGGATGAAATACGCTGCCACCATCTGCCTTTGACCATTGAGACTATATCACGCAACGAGGCAAGAAACATTGCTTGACTAGGAGAGTACTTTCTATGACTGTCATTAATTATGTAAACGGTTGTCAGCCACTATATTCAAAAGACTAAGAGGATTCAACAATTGACACAGATGGGAAATTTATCCTGAGTTTATTAAAGACCAAAATTATGTCAATCACCCACTTATAAATCCTAATCTAACACTGGCAAAAAGTTAAGAAATTTGGACATGGAACAAAACTTCAGAGATCACACACATTACCTTAAGACCTGTCTCTCCCTGGCTGAGGTGTTCTTCACCCAGCCCTCTCTGGACCCCGGTGTCCCGCACTCTGTGTTCCCTAAGTCCCTAGAGGACTTCTATATACAACCCCCACAGGGGGGAGGGGGAGATCTGCTGTTGCTACCCACCAAGAATGTACAAACACTCAAGAAATATTTCAATAAGCTTGTTTGACATTTACCATACACTCTTCAAGAGAGGAGTTATTAATTACATGTGTGGCTGACCTCTGACCTGGCCAAAAGGGGGAGATCCAAGGATGTTTACACATAAGAATCTGGAGTCTTATTCCCTTGCATGAAATATTACATACTTGAAACTATGCTGACTAAGACTAACCCAGGAATTTTTAATCAATAAACAAGATAAACTGGAGGTCATCTGGGCTGACCTCTTGGAGAAGGCTTCCCTGGGTGTGAACTCTTAAGGAAGGGGGGGGGGTCATGGGTGTTACACAGGACGGGCCGAAACGTCGTCGTCCGTTCACCTTCTAGTGATGTAGTCATTGTGGTAGTTCGCCTAGGCTATAATCACATCTGGCAGGTTA
Organism: Procambarus clarkii; assembly: GCF_040958095.1. Lineage (NCBI taxonomy): Eukaryota > Metazoa > Arthropoda > Malacostraca > Decapoda > Cambaridae > Procambarus > Procambarus clarkii. The sequence goes on from NC_091192.1 coordinate 861,555, forward strand.
GTGAGGCTGAGCCACTACCAGAATATTCAGATTGTAAACTCTGTGATAAACCTTTAATGTATTCACTAGAACGCTATATTGATGAATGTGAAACCGTAAAAGATTTTAGACCTTCTAGCTTCTTGTACCACCAATTGTGTAACTTTCATTGACTCTGGTGTACTGACCGACATCCTAACAATTTATCTAAAATTTGTTTATCCATTTTAAAGAAAACAATTTTATTTGTTTTATTTTTATGCTTTTTAATTAATATTGTATTAATGAATACAATACTTACTGTGTGGTACGTAAAACATTAGATATAATTCAATTTGTACAACACTTTGGGGAAAATATAGTTATAAAAATCAAATTTTCCAACTGCATTGTATTCACCCAATTGTGCTTGCGGGGGTTGAGCTTCGGCTCTTTGGTCCAGCTTCTCAACTGCCAATCTACTGGTGTACAGGTCCCTAAGCCTATCGTGCTCTATTATATTTATATATCAATTTCCATTACTTCCTAGTGTGTTCCATTTGTTAACTACCCTAACATTGAACCAATTCTTGCCAATATCTCTGTGGCTAGAGCCCATCCTCCTGTTCTGGGAGTACTTAAAGTAACGATGAGCAACATACTTTATATACCCACCTACAACTATATTACAACGTAGAACTCTTAACTATTGAGTTGGACACATCAGAAAACTATTTTTATATGTGTTGCTTTGAAAAACTAAACTAACCTAACCTCCCTATGCCTAATTCACGATATATGGGGCCTAATATAGTACATATGCGTGCTATACTAGGCCTAGGAATATTTAAGTTTGTTTTTTAGCTTCAATTATTTTAAAAGAATTACTTACTAGTAGTATATTACTATCTAAAGGCTAAGTATGAATGAATTCGTGACTATTGACAACCGTCACATTAGGTATTGTCTAAACAGGAGGATGTATTGGTGGCTATTTGGGTATCAAGTTTCCAGCTGTCTCCCCTTGCACCAAGGATAAATAGTCTGTCTTGATCTATCCTATCAATTCTCCTAAGAATTTTGCATGTGGTAATCATGTCTCCCCTAACTTTCCTGTCTTCCAGTCACAAAGTCCACTTGCTAAAGTCTTTCCTCATAACTCAAACTTTTCAGCTTTGGGAATAGTCTCGCAGCATAACTTTGAATTCTCTTTAAATTTCGTCCTGTGGTTTACTTGGTCTGGACTCTACCCTGGAGGTTTTCTAAGGGCATTTCTTATGTTAGTCAGCCTCGCATATGCCACTAATGACATCCTTTTCATGTGGGCTTCAGGTGACAGGTTCGATGTGGTAACTCCTCTTCTGTCCCTTTCTTAAGTATTTAATTTCGCCATTTGACATATACCTTGTGTTCAGCGACCTTTTTCCTACATCTTGACTCATTACTTTACATTTACTTTTATTCTAGTAGCCATTTGTTGGACCATTCTTTGTCTGTCAAGGTCGTCCGTCATCCTGCCTCGTGCAGGATGACTTCCTCTGTCTTAATACTCATAATTTTTCCAGCGTCAGCAAACATTGAGAGGAATCAGTCTGTTCCCTCAGGAAGATCATTTACATTGACTTGTGTTGCTTAGGTACTCCCTTATCCACTGGAGTACCTTACCTGTCACTCTTGCCTGCATCTCCAGCTTGTGCACTAGTATCTTATAGGGTAGTGTGTTAAAGGCGTTTTGACAATCCCAAAAATATGTAGTCTACCAACCCTTCTTTGTCTTGTCTAATTTATATTTCCTGGTCATAGAATTTTATTGAAACTTGTGATGCAAGGTTTATCATCCCTGAACCTATGCTGTTGATGGTAAATCTTCAAGTTCCTTCACTTCAGATGAGCTACCAGTCTTTTTCCTCAATCTCCTCCACCTTGTATTGTAAGCAAGTTAGGGACATTGACCTGTAGTTCAATGTTTCCTGTGTCCCCTTTCTTGAATATCAGAACTACATTAGCTGTCTTCCAATTTTCTGGTAGTACTTCTGTTTCCAATGACTTATTACAAACCATAGTGAGAAAAACAGTGTTTCTGCTCCATCTTTTAGTATCCATGGTTGAGATTCTGTCTATACAAACAGCCTTTGTCACTTCCAGTTCCAGCAGGTGCTTCCTTACTTCACCACTGATAAACATCACTGCAGGAATTTGAGATTAACACCCTCTCAGTTGTGGCACTTCTTGCTCAAATATGTACACTTTTTTCAACCTCGAGTGCCTCACGCCTCGTCATTCTCAGTGAGCATGTCTTCCCATTTTCTCAGTTTCATTACTTGTTGTTTTCCTCCTGACGTGACAGAGTTTGTGTTGTCTCATTGCTATATTTCCGTCGTTTTCATACTGTCACTCAGCTTCTCTTCTTACATTAAGGTACTCATTCCTGGTCCTCTGGTATCTTCTGCTCTGTAGTTTCTCCACGCCCTTGTACCTAGTTGCTTTGCCACCTTACATCCCTGATTAAACCATGGCTTCCTCCTTTGCATTTATTGTTTTTCTTTGGAACCGGGACAAACCTGTCACCTGCAGATGTGGCCACACATTTACAATGCAAACCAGAAAATGTATATACGCAAGTTAGTACTGTGTACACTCACCTAGTGGTACTCGCCTAGTTGAGCTTGCGGGGCGCGCGCGTGCAGACACACACACAGCTTTGGCTCTTTGGTCCCGCCTCTCAACAGTCAATCAACTGGTGTACAGAATCCTGAGCTTACTGAGCTGTCATATCTACATTTGAAACTGTGTATGGAGTCAGCCTTCACCACATCACTGCCTAATGCATTCCATTTACTAACTACTCAGACACTGAAAAAGTTTTTTCTAACGTCTCTGTGGCTCATTTGGGTACTCAGTTTCCACCTGTGTCCCCTTATGCGTGTACCACCTGTGTTAAATAATCCATCCTTGTCTACCCTGGCAATTCCCCTGTGAATCTTGTATGTGGTGATCATGTCACCCCGAGCTCTTCTGTCTTCCAGTGACGTGAGGTGCAGTGCCCTCAGTCTTTCCTCGTAACTCATGCCTCTTAGTTCAGGGACTAGCCTAGTGGCATACCTCTGAACTTTTTCCAGCTTCGTCTTGTGCTTGACAAGGTACGGGCTCCATGCTGGGCCCGCATACTCCAGGATTGGTCTTACGTGGTATACAAGAATCTGAAAGATTCTTTACACAATTTTCTGAAGGTAGTTCTGATGTAAGCCAGCCTCGCATACGCCGCCGATGTTATTCTTTAGATGGGCCTCAGGAGACAAGTTTGGCGTGATATCAACTCCTTTATATTTATCTGTTCGTTTTGTAAAGGACTTCCTCCCCCATTCTGTATCCAGTATCTGGCTTCCTACTTCCCCTCCCCCCCCTAGTTTCATTACCTTACATTTACTTGGGTTGAACTTTTGTAGCCATTTGTTGGACCATTCAGTTTGTTTAGGTCATCTTGTAGTCTCGTACTATCTTCCTCCGTTTTAATTATCCTCATAATTTTTGCATCGTCCGCAAACATTGAAAGAAACTATGTGTGTATATTCACCTAGTTGTGCTTGCGGGGGTTGAGCTCTGCTCTTTCGGCCCGCCTCTCGACTGTTAATCAACTGTTATTAACTACTAATTTTTTCCTTTTCACACACACACACACATACCTTGGGACACAGACCTCAGAGATAAGTCTGTACAGGGTATGATGGACTATGTTACCCAAAAGTGTCAGGAGGCAGTAAACAGGTTCATCCCGGCCCAAAGGGAAAAATCCGAGAAGCAACAGAAGAATCCATGGTATAATAGGGCATGTATGGAAGCGAAGAAACTGAACAAAAGGGCGTGGAGGAACTTCCGGAATAACAGAACACCAGAAAGCAGAGAGAGATACCAGAGAACCAGGAATGAGTACGTCAGGGTGAGAAGAGAAGCAGAGAAAAGTTTTGAAAATGATATAGCAAACAAAGCCAAGACCGAACCAAAGCTACTCCACAGTCACATCAGAAGGAAAACAACAGTGAAAGAACAGGTATTGAAACTTCGAACAGGCGATGTCAGGTATACAGAGAATGACAGAGAGGTGTGTGAGGAACTCAACAAGAGGTTCCAGGAGGTCTTCACAATAGAACAAGGTGAGGACACTGTGCTAGGAGAAAGGGAGGTAAACCAGGCGGCCTTGAAAGAGTTCGAAATTACGAGAGAGGAGGTCAAGAGACACCTGCTGGATCTGGATGTTAGAAAGCCTGTTGGTCCAGATGGGATCTTACCATGGGTACTGAAAGAGTGTGCAGAGGCACTTTGCTTGCCACTCTCCATAGTGTATAGTAAGTCACTGGAGACGGGAGACCTACCAGAAATATGGAAGACGGCGAATGTGGTCCCAATATACAAAAAGGGCGACAGGCAAGAGGCACTGAACTACAGGCCAGTGTCCTTGACTTGTATACCATGCAAGGTGATGGAGAAGATCGTGAGAAAAAACCTGGTAACACATCTGGAGAGAAGGGACTTCGTGACAAATCGCCAACATGGGTTCAGGGAGGGTAAATCTTGCCTTACAGGCTTGATAGAATTCTACGATCAGGTGACAAAGATTAAGCAAGAAAGAGAGGGCTGGGCGGACTGCATTTTCTTGGATTGTCGGAAAGCCTTTGACACAGTACCGCATAAGAGGCTGGTACATAAGCTGGAGAGACAGGCAGGTGTAGCTGGTAAGGTGCTCCAGTGGATAAGGGAGTATCTAAGCAATAGGAAGCAGAGAGTTACGGTGAGGGGTGAGACCTCCGATTGGCGTGAAGTCACCAGTGGAGTCCCACAGGGCTCTGTACTCGGTCCTATCTTGTTTCTGATATATGTAAATGATCTCCCAGGGGGTATCGATTCATTTCTCTCAATGTTTGCGGACGATGCTAAAATTATGAGAAGGATTAAAACAGAAGAGGACTGTTTGAGGCTTCAAGAAGACCTAGACAAGCTGAAGGAATGGTCGAACAAATGGTTGTTAGAGTTTAACCCAAGCAAATGTAATGTAATGAAGATAGGTGTAGGGAGCAGGAGGCCAGATACAAGGTATCATCTGGGAGAGGAAATTCTTCAGGAGTCAGAGAAGGAAAAAGACTTGGGGGTTGATATCACGCCAGACCTGTCTCCTGCAGCACATATCAAGCGGATAACATCAGCGGCATATGCCAGGCTGGCCAACATACGAACGGCATTCAGAAACTTGTGTAAAGAATCATTCAGAACTTTGTATACCACATATGTCAGGTCAATCCTGGAGTATGCAGCCCCAGCATGGAGTCCATATCTAGTCAAGGATAAGACTAAACTGGAAAAGGTTCAAAGGTTTGCCACCAGACTAGTACCCGAGCTGAGAGGTATGAGCTACGAGGAGAGACTACGGGAATTAAACCTCACTTCGCTGGAAGACAGAAGAGTTAGGGGGGACATGATCACCACATTCAAGATTCTGAAGGGAATTGATAGGGTAGATAAAGACAGTCTATTTAACACAAGGGGAACACGCACAAGGGGACACAGGTGGAAACTGAGTGCCCAAATGAGCCACAGAGATATTAGAAAGAACTTTTTTAGTGTCAGAGTGGTTGACAAATGGAATGCATTAGGAAGTGATGTGGTGGAGGCTGACTCCATACACAGTTTCAAGTGTAGATATGATAGAGCCCAGTAGGCTCAGGAATCTGTACACCTGTTGATTGACGGTTGAGAGGCGGGACCAAAGAGCCAGAGCTCAACCCCCGCAAACACAACTAGGTGAGTACACACACACACACACACACACACACACACACACACACACACACACACACACACACACACACACACACACACACACGGGCTGCTTCCTTTGTGTGTGTAACAGCTGTCTAACTCCCAGGTACCTATTTACTGCTAGGCAAACAGAGACATCAGGTTGAAAAAGTCTGCCAAATTTGTTTCCGCCTCCGCCGGGAAACGAACCCGGGCCATTAGGACTACGACTTCCAAGCGTTATCCACTCAGCCGCGAGGCCCTGTGGAGAGGCGCTGTGTACTTGCCTAGTTGTGCTTGCGGGTTTTGAGCTTTGGCTCTTTGGTCCCGCCTCTCAACTGTCAATCAACTAATGTACAGGTTCCTTAGCCTCCTGGGCTCTATCATATCTACACTTGAAGCTGTGTATGGAGTCTGCCTCCACCACATCACTTCCACATTCGCATTTCATTTGTCAACCACTCTGACACTGAAAAAATTCTTTCTAACATTTCTATGGCTCATTTGGGTACTCAATTTCCACCCGTGTCCCCCTGATGTTAAATAGTCTGTCTATCTACCCTATCAATTCCTCTGAGGATCTTTTATGTGGTGATCATGTCCCCTCTAACAATTCTGTCTCCCAGTGACGTGAGGTTTAATTCCCGTAGTCTCTCCTCGTAGCTCATACCCCTTAGTTCGAGTACTAGTCTGGTGGCAAACCTTTGAACCTGTTCCAGTTTAGTCTTATGCTTGACTAGATACGGACACCATGCTGGAGCCGCATACTCCAGGATTGGTCTGACATATATGGTCTATAATGTTCCGAATGATTCCTTACACAAGTTTCTAAAGGCCGTTCTTATGTTAGCCAACTTAGCATATGCCGGTTATGTTATCCTCTTGATATGAGCTTCAGGGGACAGGTCTGGCGTGATATCAACCCCCAGGTCTTTCTCTCTGACTCGAAGTATTTTATCTCCCAAATGATACCTTGTTTCAGGTCTCCTCCTCCCTACACCTATCTTCATTACATTACACTTGCTTGGGTTAAACTCTAACAACCATTTGTTAACCATTTCTGCAGCTTGTCCAGGTCTTCTTGAAGCCTCAAGCTGTCCTCATCTGTCCTAAACCTTCTCATAATTTTGGCGTCGTCAGCAAACATTGAGAGGAATGAGTCTATACCCTCTGGGAGATCATTTACGTATATCAGAAACAGGATAGGTCCGAGTATAGAGCCCTGTGGGACCCCACTAGTGACTCACGCCATTCTAACTCTCTGCTTCCTATTACTTAGGTACTCCCTTATCCACTGGAGCATCCTACCAGTTACTCCTGCCTGTTTCTCCAGCTAATGCATCAGCCTCTTATGGGGTACTGTATCAAAGGCTTTCCGACAGTCCATGAAAATGCAGTCCGCCCATCCTTCTCTTGTTTAATCTTTGTCATCTGATCGTAGAATTCTATCAAGCCTGTAAGGCAAGATTTACCCTCCCTGAACCCATGTTGATGGGTTGTCACGAAGTCTCTTCTCTCCAGATGTGTTACTAGGTTTTTTCTCACAATCTTCTCCATCACCTTGCATGGTATACAAGTTAAGGACACTGGCCTGTAGTTCAGTGCCTCTTGTCTGTCACCCTTTTTGAATAATGGGACTACATTAGCAGTCTTCCATATTTCTGGTAGGTCTCCCATCTCCAGTGACCTACTATACACTATGGAGAGTGGCAAGCAAAGTGCCTCTGCACACTCTTTCAATATCCATGGTGAGATTCCATCTGTGCCAACAGACTTTCTCACGTCCAGATCCAACAGATGCCTCTTGACCTCATCTCTTGTAATTTCGAACCCTTCCAAGGCCTCCTGGTTTACTGTCACATCTCCTAGCGCCGTGACCTCTCCTTGTTCTATTGTGAAGACCTCCTGGAACCTCTTATTGAGTTCTTCACACACCTCTGTCATTCTCTGTGTACCTGTCCTCACCCATTATAAGTTTCATCATCTGTTCCTTCACTACTGTTTTCCCTCCTGATGTGACTGTGGAGTAGCTTTGGTTCGGTCTTTGCTTTATTAGCTGTATCATTCTCATACTTTTTCTCAGCTGCTCTTCTCACACTAACATTCTCGTTCCTGGTATCTCTGCTTTCAGGTGATCTGTTATTCCGGAATTTCCTCCACGCCCTTTTGTTTAGTTCCTTTATTTCCATACATGCCCTATTAAACCACGGATTCTTCTTTTGCTTCAGTTTTTTCCCTTTCGGGTCGGAATAAACCCGTTTACAGCCTCCTGACACTTTTGGGTGACATCGCCCATCATGTCTTGGACGAACCTAGTTGTGAGTTCTGTGTCCCATGGTATATCCCTTAGGAATTTTCTCATCTCAATTTCCCTTTCGGTACGCCAGCCCTTTGTTTCCCTGTTCTTTTTTGGGGAGATAATTCCTAGCTCTACCATGTACTCAAAGATCAATACACTGTGATCATGCATTCCCAAGGGTGCTTCCAACTTAACTTCCCATATATCCGACTCATTTATGGTAAATATCAGATCAAGCATGGCTGGTTCATCCTCTCCTCTCATTCTTGTCGGTCCATTGACATGTTGACTTAGAAAGTTTCCTGTTGCCACGTCCAGCAGCTTAGCTCTCCATGTCCGGTCCTCCATGTGGGTCTCTGTTCTCTCAATCTATCTTGGGAGAAATTGAAGTCTCCTATGATTAATAGTCATGCGTGTGTGTGTGAGAGAAAAAGAAAGAAAGAGAAAGAACAAGAAAGAAAGAAAGAAAGAGAAAGAACAAGAGAGAAAGAAAGAGAAAGAAGAAGAGAGAAAGAAGAAGAGAAAAAGAACAAGAGAAAAAGAACAAGAGAAAAAGAACAAGAGAAAAAGAGAAAAAGAAAGAAAGAAAAAGAAAAAGAAAGAAAAAGAGAAAAAGAAAGAAAGAAAGAAAGCAAGAAAAAGAGAAAGAAAGAAAAAGAGAAAGAAAGAGAAAGAAAGAAAAAGAAAGAAAAAGAAAGAAAAAGAAAGAAAAAGAGATAGAAAGAAAGAGAGAAAGTAAGAAAGAACTTCTGGGTGATTTAGTCCACGTCTTGTACATTTCCCAGATTCCTGTTTTCCTTTGTATTTGAATTTGTAATTTCCTGATCGTAATTTCCCTTTTAGTATGAAAGCTTTTTATTGCATGGTCCCTGCCTGACACACGTTATCCCTACTTCCACCTGATATTCATACACCAACACACACTCATCACTCATTTGGGGCTTCCAAATGTATATCTTATGTAACTGGTTCAGAGTGAATATAATTATTATCTTTATTGACAAAAAATGATTACAATTTGCCTAACCTGAGGAATTCAATTAGATCATATTAGAGCGAGGATAATGCTGTAGTGAATATCAGGTCAAGTCAAGCCGATTCATCATTACTTCTCATTCTAGGTCGCCTGATATGCTGGCTTAAAAAGCTTCTTGTTGCCACATCCAACAGTTTTGTTCTCCTTGTTTCTGTGCCTCTCCCTCCCTCCCCCAAGTGGCTCTGTTCTCCTACTCAATCTTTCCCCCGGTTGAAGTCCCCACCCCCCCCCCCCCTCATAATTAGAAGATGGGAGCCACTCCTATTTAGTAATAATTGCCATGTTTGTCATTCGCCTGTCTAGGTCTCCTGTTATTTAGTGGAAGATTATAATTAATTCAAGTTATCAAGGTCAGGAAGTCTGTGTGTGTAATTACCTAAGTGTAGTTACAGGATGAGAGCTACGCTCGTGGTGTCCCGTCTTCCCAGCACTCTTTGTCATATAACGCTTTGAAACTACTGACGGTCTTGGCCTCCACCACCTTCTCATTTGTCCCAACCCCTCCAACCACTTGTTCCGTCTACCATTCCATTTGCAAATGAAAACTTTTTTTCGGCTCCTTTGTTTCCTTAGCTTGGATTTGTGTCCTCTTTTTCTTGAAATTGGTTTCAGGAATTCCTCTGAATTTGATCGATCCCAGTTATTTTGTAAGTGGTGATTATATCACCTTTTTTTCCTTCTATTTTCTAGCTTTGGCATATTTAATGCTGTAACACCGTAAAGGTGTTTTGTATTTAATATATACATAGAACGTAAGTCAGTCAGACAAGACTTTGAGAGGCTTCAGGGTGTCTGACCCATACTCACACCTCTTTAAGTGTTAATGACCACAAGATGACCTGTGGTCACGTCGTGTGATTAAACCTTGCTTCTGCCAAGTAGATAATAGCCGACGGTTAGTGGTGTCTTTCCATCAAACAAGCCGCTGGCTTGGTAGATGGCCTGGGGATATCTACTTGTGGGCGGAGCTTAACTCCCACTTTCGCAATAAATACTCGGGGAACTGTACATTCGAGAGCACAGCAGAGCATAGCATAGGGGAACATCAGCAGGCAGCAGCCGAGACAGGCTGTTGGCCGGATGGGGGGGGGGGACTGCCTGTCAACTGTAGACCCTCTCCCCTCTACTCTACTCTACTCAGGCTCAGTCCTTGGCGAGTCAACGTAAAGGTGACTTAGTTTGTGTTTTCCAACCGTTAAGTATTGTGTGATTATCAGGGGCAGACAGCTATAGTGTCCTCAATGTCTTGTGTGGTGACTCGCGTTGTTTATTAATCTGGACACAGTGAACCTTAAGTTTGATAAAGCTTGAATAATGATATTTATCATGTTAAATATAACTGATGAATTTATTGTTTAAATTGTTTTTAATTTTGTTCCCAAGAGCTTTGCGAGCTGAGGCGAGAGTGCCTACGAGTTTACTGGTTAGGAATATAACAGTTGATACATTCTAAAGTAACATTTAACATCATTGATAATTTTGTGATACAGACAAGTTCCATTCCTTGTCTTTTATGTAATGAACTAGAATGGATGGTGGCAGCCCTTTTCATCTCCCTTTCTACATCTATTACTTTTCTACTATCTACCTTTCTACCACTACTTCCTACTCTCTCCTCTCCCTCCGCCTCCTTTCAAACTTTCCCTTTCAACTGACGACACTCTTCACTACTCCCAATGCTCCTAACTCCTTACTCCTCCCATCTCCCTCCTACCTCTTCCTCCCTCACCCCAAACCCTCATTCATTACTTCATTATTCATTTCATTCTTTTCATTTTCATTTTCCGACCCCCGTTACAACGGCTGTAGTCTTTCCCCGTAACTCTTGATTTTCAGTTCCGGAGTGCATATTTGTAGCATGCCGTCACACCTTTTTAAATGTATTGATGTGCTTCTTGAGATATGGGCTCCATACAAATGCTCCATATTCCAATTTGTCTCACAAAAGTCACGAAGAGTTTATTTAGTATTTCACCATCCACTGAGGGCTGGTCACTGTGGGGGCTGGTCACTGTGGGGGCTGGTCACTGTATCCAGGTAGTTAACAGTAAGTAATTGTCAAAAGAAAGCAGCAAGCCGGGAAGGCTATGTAACCAGGTAGTTAAGGACAAGTCTGAAGGTGGAAAAGACAGCATACGCTCCTCACACAATGTTGTGTGTTCCTCTTGTCACAGTCGTCCCCACACCCACTCCTAGAATCTTTATAGCTTTATTGAATGCCTTTCCACATATGTAGGTTGTGTGTGACCTATTTTCCTCCCCTTTTACGTTACATAACATGGCATTTATTTACATTTAAATCCATTTGCCACGTATTGCTTCATACAATGTTGTCCAGGTCATCTTGAAGGGGCCAAATGTTCGTTGGCTTTATGACCGTGCATGAAGCCAAATGTTCATTGGCTTCATGCACCATCACAGCCGTGCGCCAGGTCTTTGGAACCTGGAATGGGGCTTAAGTGAAGCGCCGAGCTCCCTCACCATTCACACAGTGTCTTCAAACACTGAATGCTAAATCACTGCTAGCAAACAGTGATCTAGGGGATTATGGCTAGCTGTGATCTAGGGGCATTAAACCATAATTTTAATAGGAAGAGCAATTCCAAACATATTCTTTATTAGTTCCGGACAGGCGCGTTCTACGTAGAATGGCATGAAAAAAATCTAAAAATTAACAAGTCTCCCCCTGTACTATGATGATCTTTGTGGGTAAATAATTCAGTTTAAAGCATTTGTCTAGGGAATCAGACACTGCCTAGTCTCCACTTCACCCACTACTAATTACTTGGAGAAATGATCTTCAATGTATCTCTCAATTTCGACATTGCATTGTGTTCCTCACCAAGTGTTTAACAAACTGCTAAGGGTACAGATATTCTCGCGGCTCAAACTTACCAGAAACTGTCAAGAGTTTCTCCACAGGAAAACTTTCTACTTGTTTAGTGACCTTAACAATACTATTATTACCTTGTCATCTGACATGGCCTGTAATGTACTTTATCTTCAAGTGCATAGCAACCTGCTCTACACTAACATGACCATAGCAACCTGCTCTACACTAACATGACCATAGCAACCTGCTCTACACTAACATGACCATAGCAACCTGCTCTACACTAACATGACCATAACAACCTGCTCCACACTAACAAGACCATAACAACCTGCTCTACACTAACAAGACCATAGTAACCTGCTCTACACTAACATGACCATACCAACCTGCTCTACACTAACATGACCATAACAACCTGCTCTACACTAACAAGACCATAACAACCTGCTCCACACTAACAAGACCATAACAACCTGCTCCACACTAACAAGACCATAACAACCTGCTCCACACTAACAAGACCATAACAACCTGCTCCACACTAACAAGACCATAACAACCTGCTCCACACTAACAAGACCATAACAACCTGCTCCACACTAACAAGACCATAACAACCTGCTCTACACTAACAAGACCATAGTAACCTGCTCTACACTAACATGACCATACCAACCTGCTCTACACTAACATGACCATAACAACCTGCTCTACACTAACAAGACCATAACAACCTGCTCCACACTAACAAGACCATAACAACCTGCTCCACACTAACAAGACCATAACAACCTGCTCTACACTAACAAGACCATAACAACCTGCTCTACACTAACATGACCATAACAACCTGCTCCACACTAACAAGACCATAACAACCTGCTCCACACTAACAAGACCATAACAACCTGCTCTACACTAACAAGACCATAACAACCTGCTCTACACTAACAAGACCATAACAACCTGCTCTACACTAACAAGACCATAACAACCTGCTCTACACTAACATGACCATAACAACCTGCTCTACACTAACATGACCATAACAACCTGCTCCACACTAACAAGACCATAACAACCTGCTCCACACTAACAAGACCATAACAACCTGCTCTACACTAACAAGACCATAACAACCTGCTCTACACTAACAAGACCATAACAACCTGCTCTACACTAACAAGACCATAACAACCTGCTCTACACTAACATGACCATAACAACCTGCTCTACACTAACAAGACCATAACAACCTGCTCCACACTAACAAGACCATAACAACCTGCTCCACACTAACAAGACCATAACAACCTGCTCTACACTAACAAGACCATAGTAACCTGCTCTACACTAACATGACCATACCAACCTGCTCTACACTAACATGACCATAACAACCTGCTCTACACTAACAAGACCATAACAACCTGCTCCACACTAACAAGACCATAACAACCTGCTCCACACTAACAAGACCATAACAACCTGCTCTACACTAACAAGACCATAACAACCTGCTCTACACTAACATGACCATAACAACCTGCTCCACACTAACAAGACCATAACAACCTGCTCCACACTAACAAGACCATAACAACCTGCTCTACACTAACAAGACCATAACAACCTGCTCCACACTAACAATCAGCCATAACAACCTGCTCTACACTAACAATCAGCCATAACAACCTGCTCCACACTAACAATCAGCCATAACAACCTGCTCCACACTAACAATCAGCCATAACAACCTGCTCCACACTAACAAGACCATAACAACCTGCTCTACACTAACAAGACCATAACAACCTGCTCTACACTAACAAGACCATAACAACCTGCTCTACACTAACAAGACCATAACAACCTGCTCTACACTAACAATCAGCCATAACAACCTGCTCTACACTAACAAGACCATAACAACCTGCTCTACACTAACAATCAGCCATAACAACCTGCTCTACACTAACAATCAGCCATAACAACCTGCTCCACACTAACAATCAGCCATAACAACCTGCTCCACACTAACAATCAGCCATAACAACCTGCTCTACACTAACAATCAGCCATAACAACCTGCTCTACACTAACAATCAGCCATAACAACCTGCTCTACACTAACAAGACCATAACAACCTGCTCCACACTAACAAGACCATAACAACCTGCTCTACACTAACAAGACCATAACAACCTGCTCTACACTAACAAGACCATAACAACCTGCTCTACACTAACAATCAGCCATAACAACCTGCTCTACACTAACAATCAGCCATAACAACCTGCTCTACACTAACAATCAGCCATAACAACCTGCTCCACACTAACAAGACCATAACAACCTGCTCCACACTAACAATCAGCCATAACAACCTGCTCTACACTAACAATCAGCCATAACAACCTGCTCTACACTAACAATCAGCCATAACAACCTGCTCTACACTAACAATCAGCCATAACAACCTGCTCCACACTAACAAGACCATAACAACCTGCTCCACACTAACAAGACCATAGCAACCTGCTCTACACTAACAAGACCATAACAACCTGCTCTACACTAACAAGACCATAACAACCTGCTCCACACTAACAAGACCATAACAACCTGCTCCACACTAACAAGACCATAACAACCTGCTCCACACTAACAAGACCATAACAACCTGCTCTACACTAACAAGACCATAACAACCTGCTCTACACTAACAAGACCATAACAACCTGCTCTACACTAACATGACCATAACAACCTGCTCCACACTAACAAGACCATAACAACCTGCTCCACACTAACAAGACCATAACAACCTGCTCCACACTAACAAGACCATAACAACCTGCTCTACACTAACAATCAGCCATAACAACCTGCTCCACACTAACAAGACCATAACAACCTGCTCCACACTAACAATCAGCCATAACAACCTGCTCCACACTAACAAGACCATAACAACCTGCTCTACACTAACAATCAGCCATAACAACCTGCTCTACACTAACAAGACCATAACAACCTGCTCTACACTAACAAGACCATAACAACCTGCTCTACACTAACAAGACCATAACAACCTGCTCTACACTAACATGACCATAACAACCTGCTCCACACTAACAAGACCATAACAACCTGCTCCACACTAACAAGACCATAACAACCTGCTCCACACTAACAAGACCATAACAACCTGCTCTACACTAACAATCAGCCATAACAACCTGCTCTACACTAACAATCAGCCATAACAACCTGCTCTACACTAACAATCAGCCATAACAACCTGCTCTACACTAACAATCAGCCATAACAACCTGCTCCACACTAACAATCAGCCATAACAACCTGCTCCACACTAACAATCAGCCATAACAACCTGCTCTACACTAACAATCAGCCATAACAACCTGCTCTACACTAACAATCAGCCATAACAACCTGCTCCACACTAACAATCAGCCATAACAACCTGCTCCACACTAACAATCAGCCATAACAACCTGCTCTACACTAACAATCAGCCATAACAACCTGCTCTACACTAACAGCCATAACAACCTGCTCCACACTAACAATCAGCCATAACAACCTGCTCCACACTAACAATCAGCCATAACAACCTGCTCTACACTAACAATCAGCCATAACAACCTGCTCTACACTAACAATCAGCCATAACAACCTGCTCCACACTAACAATCAGCCATAACAACCTGCTCTACACTAACAATCAGCCATAACAACCTGCTCTACACTAACAATCAGCCATAACAACCTGCTCTACACTAACAATCAGCCATAACAACCTGCTCCACACTAACAATCAGCCATCGGCAGTATACTGTCAATATTGAAGCTACGTGAAATCAAGATAAAAATATTATAAATATTCCAGAATGAAGACTATAGAGTTATGAGGTGTATAAAAAGTTGTAATACTGTTCATACTGCCAAAGACTGTCTAGAAGCCAATAGTCTTGGCTGAAGGGATCTCTGTGCACCTGGTACTTCCGCACACTGCATCACTGAATAAATATGAACATTTAAAAATCAAGATAATCACAAATCTTCAAACAATGAAGTATTCAAATAGCAAGTCTATACTAGAATACATTTGAGCAAAGTCTCCCAAGTTTACCTACTGTAGGCAGGTGCAGGTAAGTGGCTAACATTTCCTATGCCACTTACTGCATGATGTGAGGACGTAGTAGGCTAATTATAATTATATGTAACAAGTTCATCACAGATTGAAACTGCTTAAAGAAATTTGGTATTCAGTACCTGAACCCAATCTGTGACTAACCTCTCTACCACTTAACCGCATGATTGCTATAATAATAATTGTGTCGGGGGACAGGAAGCTAGAGTGTTTTATACACGTTAGGCTTATATCGACGTCCCCTCCCCCCTCCGCCCCCCTCAAGGTTGAATTACTGACCCCGCCCAGACTACAACCCCACAACAAGCTCACAACCCTGTACTTACTTACTGCTAGGTGAACACGACATTAGGCAATAGGAAATGTGCCCAACCATTTTTGTCCAGCCTGGGATTCGAACCCGGAATTCTCTATTCAAGTTTAAGTATGTTTATTGAGACAAGAAAAATACATCTCTATGTAGCTTAGGCTATTTCTACCCCCCATTTCTCTATTTTGAGTCGAGTACGAACCCGACTATACTACCGGAAAAAAGGGTCCCATTGGGGACCCCTTAAATATTGTTCCCGGGAGAGTATGGGGGGGGGTCTTAATACGTTAACTAACTAGAGCAATTATACAACACTGAATACTGGGCCAGGAAATAATTCGGTGAGATTATTTAATTCCATGAATTGTACAGTCAATGTGATAGCTTATCCAAGATGAGCTCAGAGACCCCTGACAGTTCTAGAAAATCTATACAATATGGCCAGAAATAATGACAACCTTGAGTATAGAGGTCTGCTTCTGTTGACAACTCATACAATTTTCTCCTTCGTGGAGCTGTCCCCAGATTTCCGGGCACAGATTAATTAATTTTCGTGAGTCTTTACTCTTATTATACCATTATCTTCCACACGATATACCACCACGGAGAACAAGTGCATTAACACACAAATCATATACCGTCAACTTTCAGTGCTGTATATGCGTACAATGATCCTCAAATAACAAATGTAATATTTACACCATCTTTGCAAACTGCTGCCATCGCCTACTCTACCTCACCCATCATCTTTACCTTCCTTTCCACATGCCCCCCCCCCGCCCCATATACACTAATAATCTCTCCAACCGTATCATTCATCATGACCTAACAGCCTTAATACAACATCCTTAATTTTCAATTTAAACTTTTGCACTCCATACCTATGGATGCGTTTTATTTTTATTTTATCTATTGTCCTAACACCACACATGCTTACAATCTGTTTATGTCTATTACTTTAAATCTTTAATGTTCACGTTCATATTTGAGCAGTGACCCGCCCAGACGACACTCCAAGGAGCTTCTCATCCTTAACTTCCTCTGCATGAGCCACTATCCTATCCTCACTATTTAACTTTGCTTGCAAACATTCCTTTTTAATTGCACATGACTTGTGTTTAAATTTATCCAACATTATTTGTTATGTTCCTGTACCATATAAAATATGAAATGAAGAAATAGCAAGAAATACAGTGGATAAAACCAGAAAATTCACTAACCTATTAATCGTCGACGATCCTTAATAAATCACTCGTTTCTTATCGATAAAAATAATTTGTTTAAATGTAGTCACTGGAGTCTTCGTTGCTACTAGACCGTTGTTGTAATTACTGCCGGACGTGTGTAGTTCACATTACTACTGCTCACTTTACCCAAATATCCCAACAAATGTCAGCTTGCAGCCTTCCCTGCACGTCTGGAAAAATGTAATATTTTTAATTTCCTAAACGGGTTCCGTCTATACACAAGTTTATAATATATAGTGTTAACTATGAAAAATAAAGTTAAAAATTAAACTTAACTTGTAGTTTTAATAATATAATTTTATAGGGTAATTTGAGGCAGGTCTGCCATTTACTGTATGATCACTTGTCAAGAAAACCCCTTCAGTGATTACTCGAAATGATTACCTACTGAAAAAAAATTAGGCGAGGCTGATATTGTCACGATCAATCGCCAGAAATACAAAGCAACAAAGTCCTAACAAGAATTTTACATTTGAAGAAACCGATTTTCGGTAAATTTCTATAAACATTTAAACTATAATTCATAACTGGCCAAGCTGTCAGTGGTCAGCGCAATCAGGTCACAGCCGAAAGGGCCCGGGTTCGATTCCCGTGACAGAACAAAGATGTTTAAGCACCGTTTTCTTTCACCTGGTGTTCTGTTCACCTTGCAATAAGTAGGCAGGACTTTACAATGGTCCAGGACGGAACGAAGCGTCGTTTATCCATTGCCTGGTGTGTGGTTTGGTCACCATAAGCCAACCCGTCCTCACCCTACGCTGTATAGAGCAGCGGCTGTCCTCCCCACACGAAGCCACCAATTGGAACAGTATTTAAAACTGCTTTGTTCTCACATAAATTAATATTATGCATACAAATTCTATGTATAGTTAGGTGTTTAGGTTCTGTTGGCTATTATTTGTATTTGAAGTACGTGGATGAAGCATTTATAGCAACCCGTCCTCAGACCAAGTCCATTCCAACCAACGGTCGACCCCAAAACGCATTTACAAATGTTAACATTACCATACAGTGCATATTTAGACATTGGTTAGGTTGTGTTTAGGTTCTGTTGTCGTTTGTATTTGTAATACGTGGGTGAAGTCTTTACACCGTTGTGGTTCCAACTAAATTCAGCGAAACACTTGTCTGAGAAGTGTTCGAACCTCATCAGTTGTGAGTAAGCCGTTTTTCAGTCATAAACAGCGGATTTGGCGGGAGCATGGAATGGACATCGGTCTTTGTTTATGAGGATGGTCTATCAAAGTGTAGGAAACCAAGACAATGTTTACGGTATGGAAAATGTTGTCTGGTAACGAGATCAAGCTCTGTCTTAATGCTGTTAAAATCAAACTAGAAACGCTTAACTAATTTAAAAGTATTGGGCAGCCAATGAATTAAGAGCAAGAGAGAAGTAGCACCCACATGTTGCATTCTGCCAGAAGGGGAGTTGGAAATGAAGGGTTATCGAAGACTAAATAATGCAAGGTTAAAGCAAATATTCTATGCCAACTGAAAATTCTTGGGGATTGTGAAATGTGCGCTAGTAGTGGCTGTAATGTCAAACATTTAATATGCATTGTCAAACAGGTAATCAAAGTCGAGCCAAATACAAAAATAATTTGAATATAGGTAACTATATTAAGATAGTAAATCTAATAAGATCACTTCTGGTGTCATAGACCACCAGAAGTGACAATGAAATTAAGGTATATCTGGCCAGAAATACCTAGGGCACCCAAGCCTAATTATGCTTACATTATAGGCAACTAATGTGTCAGAAAAACCGACACATTTACTAACTTTTAATACAATATGCAGATAATATTGCCGTTTTGTAATAAATTAAACCCTAGAAATAGTGTTTTTATCACTCAGAAAATAAGGCACAGTGGAATTTTCCGTAGAGGAAAACGGGGATATCATTGCCACGTCGCTATTAAATTCACCAGCTACAATATTGGGAATTATTCTAAATACATCAGTCTCTAAACTGTAATCATAATAACATTTCCCTTGAACCAACTTTATTATCAATACCAGAGTAAATGTGGGCCCTCTATCCACTTGATAAAACACATCTGGAGAACACGGGATGCGGGTAGTGGGAGGAGGACCAGCCAGTAGCCATTTTAACCCTGGACAGTTCAGACTAGTGATGTCATCACTTTATTGTACCATACAAGTTATTACCAAAGAGTTAGACAGCACAAACCGACACCGTCGTATCCAGACATGGCATATCTTTACAGTATACTAGATCTACAGAGCTCTTATTTCATTGTGTAATTTACTCCTATGGTAATGCCGTATATAAACAAAACACCATGGTGAGCAATACTTTCATCCCCTTATTTCAGAATATTATAATATACCTGTTAACAAAATTATTTATGTGCATCAAATATTACTGTGCAATCTCGTTGGCAGGTAAATTGGGAAGTGAAGTCATCAATGTGGAACCACTCAACGAAGGAGACCACGTACGTGACTGGCTGGCAACCCACTACTGTACACCATTGATGATCAAGCCTTATCAGAAAAGGCTTCACCAGTATTAATTAATATCTTGTAGTTGTAATTTAACATCCAGTAATATTATAGTGATATATATATTCCCCATAATGTGTAAGGAAGCGATTTGTGGGAATTTTTAAATCATACAGGCTACTTTAATCATCATAGTTTACTATCGAAAAATATAAATTAACGTAAAATATAAATTACTATATAAACATTACATAGCAATATATATATTACTAAATAAATATAAATCTCACAGGTCATTTTCCTCACAATTTAAGTATAAACTAGGCAAATTAAACAATGCATAGGAGGATTTTTCAACGTTAAGAAAACTCACAAATTGCCCGGTATGAAGTCAAAACAAGAAACTGTTCTGGCCACCTGGGAAACCCTTGTAAATAATACCCCAACACAGGTAGGGCAGAGTTACCATGAAAGTGTTGATCACTGTATGGAATAGGTGATCAAGTGGCCAATTTTCATAACCCAGATTATAATACGGCATGAATAAATCCAATAAACAAAAACGCGACACTACGCGTTTCTTAAAATGAACGAATGATTACAGTTGAATGACAGAAATAAGAATTCAAAGTCTAGGAACTGAGGAGTTATATTACCTGAATGATTAAGAAATTGCCAAGTGCGAGCTGGATAAAGATCTGAGGGTGTCGTGATTAATAGGATTTTAAGCTAAGATATAAATATATAATTGTTAAAAAATAGCCAAATAAGATACTGGTATTAATAATTATCATAGCATTAAGACTGCTGTTATTCTTCAGCTTTATCTTACTCCCTTGTACAAAGGAAAGCTGCACAGCATACAGAAAAAAAAGACAAAAGTTCCTGCAAGTCATTAGAAACCTCCCAAATGGAAAGAATAATTCACTCACTATTTGCATTACATTAAAAGGCATAAATAGAGGGGTATATGACAAGTATACAAATGATTGAAAGGGTATACCATGTGAATGTGGTGCTAAATATATCAATAAAAAATAGAGCATAAACAATGCACACTGTTTAAGGTCAGGTTAGAAATATTTTTGGCTTAGTGCTTCAATTCTTTAGCTCATTACATGCCTAACCCTTTCCTCCACCGCCCACGGGATAGGTATGGGGTGCATAATAAATGACAAATTGTTTGGAAATAGGGCTTCAGAAATAACATATGAAAAGTTGCCAGGTACTGTAATAGACAAAGTCACTAGGTTGTTTTAAGTGTTGGTTAAACATACGCGTGGTTGTAGTTGAACACAAATACGAACTTGGGCCATCAGGACTTTCAATTTACATTATCCTCCTGTTCTTGTGTTTTTCCATATTGGCCAAGGGGGGTACAGATGAATGTAGTGGCTTTATCCCCCTTCCTCCATCCACCATGTTCTGTCCCCCCCCCCCCCCACCCCCGAGCTGTCTCTTATCCTAAGTGTTTGCGTCATTTCTTTAGGCTCAAGCTAAGCAAAAGGGGGTTTAAGCTGAAAAGCTCGCCCTCCAGTAATACCTCGGCCCGACTTTGTACTGCCTCTATATTGCATATCTGCTTCTGATTAACTAATTCACTAAAAAAACTTATTATCCCACACTGCAATTATGTCGAATAAATATTTTCTTTAAATGTATTTCATTATATTTATCAAAAACCATTGTAAAAAGTACGAAATAACATGCATAATTTAGTTTACACTGTAACAAACTACAAGATAAACTATACCTGCAACTAGAGATAGTCGGTCAGTTTTTTTATGTGTAGATGATTCTACACATTCTGTGGATAGCAGTCATATGATTCTACAGTGAACTCTCGGTTAACCAACAAAGATCTCGACACCATGCATCTGCGGAGAGAATAAAATATATATATTCAAGCTTTTATAATTTGAGTAAAAAACAAAGCAAATCGCAGCTCTACACTGGATACTTTGTGAGGAAATGTTGCGGGAGAAACTTTGACAAGTATACCTACGTATGGATATAATATGAATAGAATACATGTACAGTATACACCTTAGCGCCAAATTTATTTGCTGTCAGAGCTAATGCACCTTATTACGTTTGGCCTGGTTACGATAATTTAAGTAATTTTTATTTCAATTAACAAAACTTTGGGAGCGATCTTTCTTTCAAGTCATGGAAGAAAACGTGACCGCATCAATACAGGACAGTGAAAAAAGAATTTGATGGCAAGATAGACCGGCAGAAAATTGAAAAAAGCAAACTTAAATATGATATTGGTTGAATATAAACAGCATTGCATTAAGGTTAACAAAACAGTTTATTTTCATCGAGTTCAAGAAGCGACAGAGGCTAGTCGAGAACTATTATTTCTACAAATGTTTACAAGTTTCTAAATTTACAAAACTACAATTTTAAATGTCATATTTTATTTTAATCTTTCTAGTGGTTATAGAATGGTAATGGTAACCATAAGAGAGCGCCAAGCCAGTGCGACTACAGCACTTGGAACGGATACGAAGACAAGGATCTGACATAGGACAAAAGGAACTATGCGGTAGTTATTGAAGAAAGTGCAGCCAGTGACATTTGTCCATTCATTTACTAATATTTGTCAAATTTACACATTATACATTTTGCTATGACCTTCACCTCTGACGGACAGGTGCATTTCTCATGCAGTTTAGATGGCATTTGTATGTATACACACAATTATTACCTCTTTTTCAAGGAGAGGTGATAGGGGATTTATCAACCCTGATAAAATAAAGCGATATAGATTAAGAAGTTAAAAATACTCAAAACAGACCTTAACA
Source organism: Procambarus clarkii (assembly GCF_040958095.1). Taxonomy (NCBI): domain Eukaryota; kingdom Metazoa; phylum Arthropoda; class Malacostraca; order Decapoda; family Cambaridae; genus Procambarus; species Procambarus clarkii. The sequence goes on from NC_091192.1 coordinate 884,491, forward strand.
CCTTAACTACTCAACCAATCCTCCACACTAAACAACATCAAGCAGTCTCTGATTTTTATTTTTTGTATTAACATATATAGGTACACATCTGCCTTTATGCAGCTACCCTAGGCTGTATGTTTAGTCATAGAGGGCCAGGTGGTCAGTAGTCTACACTGGCAAACTTTGATGCATCATTACGATTTTCTCGAGAACACGAGAGTTTATCAAGTGAATGCAGGTACCTCATACAGCAGACGTGAACGGTCTAGTGACTGCACATTCAATAATGTAGCAAGAGATCATAACTGGGTTCCGGCTCAGAGCACCTGGAGTGCTCAGGATTGGCAGATTTGTAGCCTCGGCACCGCAACACTCCAAGTTAATATCCACGGCAGTTCCCACCGCTTCATACGACCCTGTGAGGTGCTTCTACTTAATTATTTAAAATGTCACTCGTTCAAATCTTTTAGTAAATCCACGTTATTTTATTCCCCACCACTTTGTGAGTTACTGCTCGCTTGCTCAAGCACTATACCCATCCTAGCGCACAAGTATATTTGGACTTCGTTACCATCTACACAAACTCCCTTCACTGCCATCCTTATTCTTTCAATCATTGACGAAATCCCATTTATGTTATTCCCTCATTCTAACTGTTTACTGACTTCATTCCACATTCGTCACATGTTCAATTCCGTAGTCTTAGCTATCCTATCCAAACACCACACATGCATTTAAGGTTATCCATTGCCTGTTAAAAATTAATGCACCCTATTTTGCTTTAAAACAAGCATTTAATACTTGGGTTCCATAATAGGTCATTCATCTCACAAACGGCAGAGTCTGGGTTCGGGTCATGAGCAGAGTGAATCAGTGAGCACCATTCCTCCTACCCAGCCCCCCTCCCCCCACCCCCCCCCCCCCGCGACTCTGCTCGACTCTGTACTGTATTTAAAATAAACTAATCTTGTTCTAGTCTACATGTCGCTGAATACCTTAATCGCTTCATATACCTTGTCCGTGGCCTAGGTTCCAACATTAAATATTTCCTCTAAATAATATCACCTCAATTATACAAATTTACATTTCCTTAACGTTTTCACCTTAGAGGCACAATGTATATGCTATGTATATTCCATAAGCATTCCATGATTTATGCACCTCTTGCAATTTTTTAATATTGACGTCATATATTCAAGAGTTCGGGTTGCCACTGCTGTCTCATCAGTTGCACGAGACCTGTATTTTGAACCCCCATCATCATCATCGTCACAGGTCCCCAGCAAGCATTACTTGCACGCACTAGATCAACTTTAAAAACTAGGCTATTAAAGTCACTAAAAACCGTTGACTATGAACAGTAACAAATACGAACGTTTTTATTCAACTGTTGTCGATAGAAATATTGAAATGCATTAAAAAAAAAACTAAGTCACGCACAGTGCTGCAAAGATGGCTTTGCCCCACAAATATCTGTAAATTCAAAGGAACTAACAATATAATTCAATAGCGTGTTGAGAATCTTACTAATCGCAGATACACTAAATATGTTTGACTGAAATAGTATGAACCAAGCATAGAAGACAAACACAATTACCGCGAGTAAGAAACCATAAAGACAAGTGTACAGTATATGCACTGGAGCAAACGTGTTACCCCATCCATATATATATATATATAAATGTAATAATTTCCCCTGTAAATTGATATAAATATAATCTCAATCATTTAAGGAAAAACAAAGAGGTTTAAAGTTCACGTTTTGTGATATGAAACACTTGTTTACTGAGAATTATACTACTGTATATATAATTTAGTATTTCCTTGTAAAATTATGTATATAATTTATATTGTACGTTATTAAAGATAAAAAATATATATATTGCCCAGGTACACTTACCTCATTGTAACAACAATTTACATGTGCAGCTCTCCAGTATGGGATAGCAACATTAACATTTGCCGTAGAATGGCTGAATGACATTTCCAGAGTGGCTTAGACCTGCAGACTAAGGTCTCGATACACTACAGGGGTTTAGCGGTTGACTAGTAGAAGACTCAACTAAAGGGAAGATGGGAAGATCATCCACAAATGCTCACATTTTTCTGAAAAATAAAATAGTAAAATAAGGAAAGTACAGCCAGTAATTATCAACACAGTATAAATTATCAAGACTTTTTTACTTTTTTATCTTTAATAAAATACAATATAAATCATATATACATAAGTTTTACAAGGCAATACTACATAACATATACAGTAGTATAATTCTCAGTAAACAAGTGTTTCATTATCATAGAACATAAACTTTAAACCCCTAAATGTTATACTTATTTTTATTTAAATGATTTACAGTATGGGAGATTATATTTACATTTTTTACAGGGCAAATTATTACAGTTATATATATTTTATATAATTCTCAGTAAACAAATTCTCCATATCATCACCGAGCATGAGCCATAAACCCCAAATGTTATACCTGATCCTGCCTCGCAAGAACTTCAATATTTTGTCTACTGAGTAACCCTCCTGCCTGCCTATCCCCACACAGTAACCCTCCTGCCTGCCTATCCACACACAGTAACCTTCTTGTCTGCCTATCCACACACAGTAACCCTCCTGCCTGTCTATCCACACACAGTAACCCTCCTGCCTGCCTATCCACACACAGTAACCCTCCTGCCTGCCTATCCACACACAGTAACCTTCTTGCCTGCCTATCCACACACAGTAACCCTCCTGCCTGCCTATCCACACACAGTAACCTTCCTGCCTGCCTATCCACACACAGTAACCCTCCTGCCTGCCTATCCACACACAGTAACCCTCCTGCCTGTCTATCTACACACAGTAACCTTCTTGCCTGCCTATCCACACACAGTAACCCTCCTGCCTGCCTATCCACACACAGTAACCCTCCTGCCTGCCTATCCACACACAGTAACCTTCTTGCCTGCCTATCCACACACAGTAACCCTCCTGCCTGCCTATCCACACACAGTAACCCTCCTGCCTGTCTATCTACACACAGTAACCTTCTTGCCTGCCTATCCACACACAGTAACCCTCCTGCCTGCCTATCCACAAACAGTAACCCTCCTGCCTGCCTATCCACACACAGTAACCTTCCTGCCTGCCTATCCACACACAGTACCCCTCCTGCCTGCCTATCCACACACAGTAACCCTCCTGCCTGCCTATCCACACACAGTAACCCTCCTGCCTGCCTATCCACAAACAGTAACCCTCCTGCCTGCCTATCCACACACAGTAACCTTCCTGCCTGCCTATCCACACACAGTAACCCCTCCTGCCTGCCTATCCACACACAGTAACCCTCCTGCTTGCCTATCCACACACCAAAAAATGTAATCAGAAAGTAACAATTATTGTATTCTTAATTTTCTTGCATTTTATGTCAATATGAAACATTAAAAAACTCATTAACTCCACTCTAATACTTGGTCCACATAAAGCTTTAAGAGTGTCTCTAATCCAGTTTACAAGAACAACTTTCTGCTTACAGAAATAAAATATATGCTTATTATTCTCAATTTCAGTACATTGATCACACCTATTGAGTAAGCCTAAGTCAGAAAACCATTAGGCTCCATTAAGTATAATGTTATATGGTAATTTCTTCTACAATTTCCTAATATTTGAATATCGGGCAACTTGTGTTACTATATTTCCAGATGTTTCAGAAGTTCTGGGGACATGCCTTAAGATATTTAATGGAGAGCAGTTAATGTTCTAATACATTATAGATGCAAATAATTACATCACACCCTATTGTGTATCTCAAATCAACCGACTCCTGTTTTTAGTGATGGGTCTGTTCAGTTTGGCACAGGTAGAGCAGGTTGTGCATGTGCAATATATAAAGGGAATCAAATGATCATGTCTAGTGCACACAGATTGAACGACTGGGCTGCACAACACTGAGCTATTGGGTATTTATCTAGCCACCGAGTACTACCTTAAACTCGATGGGGTGGAGTGATATTCTGCGACTCTAAAAGTACTCTGCAGTCTTTAAACATCCCGTCAAAATTAATGTCTTAGACAAATCTAAAATAAACTTAAATATTCAAAGGCCTAGTATAGCACACGTATAGACAATATTAGACCTCAGATTTCGTGTATTGGGCCTAGGAAGGTTAGGTAAGATTGTCTTTTCAACAAATACCGAATCTTTTTCCGGTTTGTCCAAATTCAATAATAACGATGTCTACTTTATACTTGTCCATGACGTCATATATATGCTATGGTCCTCATCGCTACTGTAAGTACTAACTAAACAGGTTAGGCTACATTTAGGCAAGTGGTAGTGTGCCACCAACCAGGAGTAATGTGCCGAGTAACGTAACATGTTCACCTACAAGAGGCGAGGAGTAATAAAGTATCAACTTGCTGTGATGTTTGCCATCCTCTCTCACATTACGTGCGTGAGTGAGTGAGCATAAGTACACACACACACACACATCTGCACAGCTCACAACACCAAGATAGCATGAGTGCTATCTATAAACTAGGGCAGTAGTCGGTGTTTACAAGGAAATAAGACAGTTGTCAAGTTATTATATCTATATACGTACGCGTCCATCCAGTGGCAGGAATCATGGCCACCACCGCCGAGGTCAACCCACAGCACATACACCAAGCAGATAATAAATGAGTGTTGTCCACACGTAACGTGCCTTAAGGTGTTATATCACGAGAGACGTCCCGGCCAAGTTGTCCTCAACGCCGCCGCCGCCGCTCCTCTGGCGGGACCCATCACCTGTATTCCTCCGCGCTCCTCCATACACTGTGCTTCAGAACACCATCTTCAGCAAGGTCACTTTGTTACATGTGCCCTTCATCTATAATAATTGAATATGCTTCCAGTGCAATATTGTTAATGAAAAACGCTGATTTGTAATTCGTGTTGAAACGGACTAGTTTTTTAAGGATATCAAGGGAGTCGTTGCTAACAACGGTCACGTCTAAGATCCTCCAGGAAAGAATCTGTAGTTTATTTTATGCATATTTGAGTTATAATTATGATATCTAGAGTTCAAAGCTTTAGTTGAATTAATCCAACAACGTTCTAACTTATTGGTATTAATCATCGTCTAATTTTATTACAAGCCTAATGCTGACAGTAATAAATGGCGTCATAAATAGTGGATTTACTGTGCTTCTGTTATAACTACGTTTACAAAGCTCTCTTTTTCCTGTTTATCAATTACATGTTTAATCCTTAAAATTTTGCGATTTTGAGGAAATTTCACTGAACGTAATGAATTTTCGTGGCAAGGTTTGGTTGCAGCTCGAGGAGGAGGAAGTGAGATGAGCCACAAGTTGCCATCAGTGATTATTATAATAGCGTATTACAGTCATCTCCAGTACCCACCTACCAAATGCATACTTACCCGGGTTTGTTCTCGAATCACAATCGGGAATTCAGGATTCAAATCTCGGGACGGCAGAAATGGTTGGGCGCGTTTCCTATCACCTAACGCCTCTGTTCACCTAGCAGTAACTGGGTACAAGTTAGTCAGCGTGTTATGGGGTTCCATCCTGGAGGTGTCAATAGTTCGACCTTAGTAGTGGAAATCTCTATTTCCTGTCCCTCGACACAGTGATTTAAATTAATATCTTTACTTAATGTTTCCTTACCAAACATTTTCCTTCCTAATGTATACTTGTTTAACCTGCAATAATATGTTAATATGGAACGGAGTTCAGGATAAAAATATAGTGTGTACATATTGTGAGGAATGGGCTTCACTTTTTGTGTATTCAGAGCTATGTGCTCATTTCCTACTGTCTGTCTTTAATCTTTGCTGAGAAACCTCCTGCCATTCTGTATATCAATAAGTACGTTGACCACTTCAGCTTTTTTCCTTCAGTTAAGTGCCTGGAAATTTGCTTAATATAGCAATCATTACTTTTTTAATTGAACAAAACAATTTTTATATAGAAACCAGAAGTTAAACACAAAGAGATCTGTTAGATTTATATATACTTATTTGTTAAAGGGATAGAACAGTAAGGTAATTATTCAATCTATATAAATAAAGAGAGAAAAGATAAAGATTATCTCAACATTTCAGTAACTAATTTTATTAGACATGAAATATAAGGAAATGATTGCTGGGTTCAAGTTCAAGTATGTTTATTGACACAAGAAAATACATCTTAAAAGAATAGAGTAGCTTAGGCTATTTCTACCTCCCTTGATGTTGCCAAGTGTCGCAGCCGACCCATCCTGACTCAGTACTAAAACTGCATGTAGCCTATTCAGGGAACTATGATTAATGCGCTCTGTGTGGCTTTGAAACAAAAACTAATTATTAAAATTCCATCAACAATATGTGAGGGCGATCAGGGCCCTATTGCAACAGATGACGAGATGTTTATCGTTGTTACTACTCTTACTTGAACTTTATTAAGTACACACCATCTCTCGCAAGTGTTACTACTTGTCCTTTATTAAGTACACACCATCTCTCGCAAGTGTTACTACTGGTACTTGTACTTTATTAAGTACACCATCTCTCACAAGTGTTACTACTGATACTTGTGCTTTATTAAGTACACCATCTCTCACAAGTGTTACTACTGATACTTGTACTTTATTAAGTACACCATCTCTCGCAAGTGTTACTACTGATACTTGTACTTTATTAAGTACACCATCTCTCGCAAGTGTTACTACTGATACTTGTACTTTATCAAGTACACCATCTCTCACAAGTGTTACTACTGATACTTGTACTTTATTAAGTACACCATCTCTCGCAAGTGTTACTACTGATACTTGTACTTTATTAAGTACACCATCTCTCACAAGTGTTACTACTGATACTTGTACTTTATTAAGTACACCATCTCTCGCAAGTGTTACTACTGATACTTGTACTTTATTAAGTACACCATCTCTCGCAAGTGTTACTACTGATACTTGAACTTTATCAAGTACACCATCTCTCACAAGTGTTACTACTGATACTTGTACTTTATTAAGTACACCATCTCTCGCAAGTGTTACTACTGATACTTGTACTTTATTAAGTACACCATCTCTCGCAAGTGTTACTACTGATACTTTTACTTTATTAGGTACACCATCTCTCGCAAGTGTTACTACTGATACTTTTACTTTATTAGGTACACCATCTCTCGCAAGTGTTACTACTGATACTTTTACTTTATTAGGTACACCATCTCTCGCAAGTGTTACTACTGATACTTTTACTTTATTAGGTACACCATCTCTCGCAAGTGTTACTACTGACACTTCTACTTTATTAAGTACACACCATCTCTCACAAGTGTTACTACTGATACTAGGTACACCATCTCTCACAAGTGTTACTACTGACACTTCTACTTTATTAAGTACACACCATCTCTCGGAAGCGTGTAAACAATAATCTGGTGATAACAAAGTAGTGAATACTGGGAAAGTATGTGGCATAAACTGCCAAGAAGCGGAATCAACATTCTGAGGCTTCGTTTTCTGAAACGTTCACAAATTACAATATTTATATGAGCTACATTATATTTTTTTGGATAGCTGTTTCCAAAGATGTATATCTTTGTATACAAAGGTGTATTTAAGTCTGAAGGTGTGGATCTCACCAAGATGATCGGCATTGCATTATTAATAATTAAGGAAAAGTAGGCTCAGCCACATGGCTGGCAGCTTGTGAAAATGCAGCCCAGTACAGCAGCATTTCATGATTAAATGATAGTAATAATTATATTAATAAAGAGAATCTCCAAACAGTCGTAAGTTAAAGGAAATCGCGGTAACTTAATTTGCATCAGAAAATATAAGCATATATGAAAATATTTGCACAGCCTCGTTCTCCATTCACAATCGGAAATCCCGGGTTCGAGTTCCGGTCAGAATAGAAATGCTTGGACACGTTTCCTTTCACTTAATACCTCTGTGCACCTAGCAGTTGGTGAGTAACCAGGAGGCTCATATAGGTGGGCTATATAGGTGGTGCTCTGCGCCTTGCCGCCCATATCTCCACCGAACACAGCTGAGGGAGGCGGGGCAGCCGCCTTCAAGGAGACCCAGAAAACTAATAAGGACAGAACGTTGTTACAGGTTCGTCTCGATAGGCTCCGAGACCCTGGGCGCCTGGGGTATATGCACTTAAGTTCCTAAAAAAAGGTGAGTGAGGAACTCATTAGGCAAATTAGAGACTCAAGAGCGGATAGTTTCCTATTCCAGCGCCTCAGTGTCGCGATCCAGAGAGGAAATGCTTGCTGTATCTTGGGCACGCACACCACATCCCAAGAGATGGATGAGGTCTTCGAACAGTGATTGTTATATGTGTTTGTGTTTTCTGTAAACTGTAACACAATGTAAGAAAAATAAAAATAAAATAAGGGTGGTAGGAGGAAAAATATTAAAATGTTCGGTGAGAATCCATAAGGTCAGCTCTGAATACTGTTTATTTTCTTCTTCGAGGCTGAGGGCCCCTACAGTTGTACCAGAGGTAGTACCCCTATTATATATATATATATATATATATATATATATATATATATATATATATATATATATATATATATATATATATATATATATATATATGTATGTATGTATGTATGTAAAATAGTCTAAAATACTGTAAAATAGTCTAATAGTTTCACCTTTGGTGAAAAGGTGAAACGCCATGCAATCTCTGAAGAGTCAACTAACACAACACATGTACCCCCTATTAGACTATTTTACAGGAACTTCTTTTCCACAGCTCATAAAACGGAGGAAAGGGTCCTGAAAGATATTGTTGATAGGAACGTTATCCCTACAGACAAAAATCAGAAGATTCAATTGACGATTTACTATAAAACCAAAAAAACGGCCAACCTACTCATGAGAAACTCTCCAGGCACAAAGCAGAACGCCTTATAGGAGACCAACGTCGTCTATGCCTTCAAATGTCCACTTGAGGACTGTAAGCCCCAAATAACTCAGTATATAGGCAAGACAACAACATCTCTTTCCAGGCGATTAACAATGCATAAGCAACAGGGCTCCATTAAGGAACATATAATCTCTTCCCACAACCAGACCATCACCAGAAAAGTCTTAACAAACAATACAGAAATTATCGATAGCTACAGCGATAGCAGGCGGCTTGACATCAGCGAGGCACTACACATGAAAAATTCAACACCATCAATCAACAGTCAATTAATGCACAACTAATATTCTACCCACTTCAAGACTCCGTACCAATATAGAAGCATCAAGAGGAAGTATGGGCCAATAGGCCCTTTGCAGTTACTTCCATTCTTATGCACTCATATATCCAATTAATACCCCATTGTTCCGTGTTCCGTCTTGTGTTTGTCACAAGTTTGTTTACCTCATCCAAAACTGTTGTATCATATCACCTCACCCAAATGCGAGTATAAATATGGAAGCAAATGGCGTGTTTACAGGATCTAAGCCAATTTTTCCTGAGATATTATATTTTTCAAAATTATTTGCTCATGGAATGAATGGTTAGGCTTTCCATTACACTATATATGAATTCAATTTTTTATGGCGTAGAAATTTGATCGGACCTAACCTACGTAACTTAACCTATCCTAGTCATTAAGCTAGAATGGCCCACGTTCATCACCTTGCAATGTGCATCTCCATGTCTAGTATTAAAATACGGGATCCAACAAAATGGCTGCCTTCGCCTTACAGTGATAGCAAATTCCTTCAAGTAAGCAACAATGTAACTTAACTCATCAATGCTGATGCTTGCTTACCTAAACGTTGTGGTTTTAATTCTTGAACGCAATATGTGCCTCTGTAATCTTTTCCCACTACCAATCACAGAATGGGAATAGTGTGGATAAGAAATTAATTAAATTAAGAATGTAAAAATAAATTGCACACTTATTTGAGTTTTAAAGCTCTGATTATCCCAATTGATTGCCATTGATTCAAAAATTGGCACAATACTGAAGTGGTCTACGCTTATTCACATAAATATAACCATTTACTAACATTTCATGGAGTGATGTGAAAATGTTAACTCCTTTTAAATTCTGTATTATAGAAGTTGAAGAGGCTTGGAGTGAGGTAATGAAAGCACCGGCTCAGCAAGTATGCTATTAACACACTCTAAAGCTGTCTCCGAAAAAATGCTTTCTAGCTTTGAGATTCACTATAACGCATTTAAATAAGTTTCATAAAACAAGTTTACCTTATTTCCTGACAAATCCTTATTAAAAGATTTGATTCATAAACCTATAGCTTGACGATTATATCGGGAGTCGGAAAGACAATATATGTTTACAGTCTCCGTGGTGTAGTGGTAAGACACTCGCCTGGCGTTCCGCGAGCGCTATGTCATGGGTTCGTATCCTGGCCGGGGAGGATTTACTGGGCGCAATTCCTTAACTGTAGCCTCTGTTTAACGCAACAGTAAAATGTGTACTTGGATGAAAAAACGATTCTTCGCGGCAGGGGATCGTATTCCAGGGACCTGCCCGAAACGCTACGCGTACTAGTGGCTGTACAAGAATGTAACAACTCTTGTATATATCTCAAAAAAAAAAAAATAAAATAAAATAAAAAAAAAAAATGTAATGTATTTTAATTCTGGGGATTGAACGCCTATGACCCAGTTTTTGCAGCCAGACATGCCAATAATTAAACAATGAAGGATCATTGTCTTTTTTATTTAATTAATTCGTTTTGTCGTTATGGAACACACAGAAATTGGTGGAGGCAGACTCCATACACAGTTTCAAATGTAAATATGATGAAGCCCAGTAGACTCAGGAACCTGTACACCAGTTGATTGACAGTTGAGAGGCGGGACGAGAAAGCCGAAGCTCAATCCCCACAAGTGCAACTATGTGAGTACAACAATTGCCTAACTCCCGGGTACCTATTTACTGCTAGGTGAACAGTTAAATTAGGTGAAAGGAAACGTGTCCAACTATTTTTGTCCCGCCCGGGACTGAAACTCGAAATTACTGGTTGTGAGTCGAGAATGAAGCCAACTCTACTACGAGACCCTTAAATTAAAGAATGCATCTTTGGGGTGAACCGCAGCTTGGGTTCATCCTCGTCATGTGTCAAGTGTTTCTCAGTTATGAACGGTGTGAGGACGGCTGTTAGGTTAACTAGTGTTTGACCAATGTTCATGAGGGCGGCCTAATATAAGGACAAGGCACAATTTAACAATTAAGCATTGCCAATGAAAGGCGATAGAAGGTATCTTGTCTTATTTGCTAAAAGGCTAATGGCATTATTTCCTGGTATACCATCTTGTGTTAAGAATATTTTTAAAATTTATTGTTTATTAACACCAACAAAATTAACATCCGACCTGTATTTGAGAGAGGGAGAGTAGAGAGTAAACAGTTGGCAACACCTGTCAGGTGTCGACGACGGCTGGGTTTTGGCGGGAAGCTGACCGTCTCTCTTTATCACTCCGCTCTGCCACAATCTCGCAAATACTAATATTATCTCCAAACAGGAAGTTTATTATAACATTTATTTTATTCGTAATAATTTTGTATATGCTAACTTTAACGAAATACAGAGCGGATTGGCTTTTGAAGAGCCAAGTACTGGGAACTACTTGAATATGAGGAAGGAAAATGGGCGCGGCGGCCGCCATCGGGTCACACGGTCAGCGGGGCTGGTGTAGAGGAGGCGTCAGCGGGGCTGGTGTAGAGGAGACGTCAGCGGGGCTGGTGTAGAGGAGACGTCAGCGGGGCTGGTGTAGAGGAGACGTCAGCGGGGCTGGTGTAGAGAGACGTCAGCGGGGCTGGTGTAGAGGAGACGTCAGCGGTACTTCACCAGCCGTCCTGATGTCATGCAGCTCATCTTAGGTAAGACTTCTTACAATCTATTGTATTTTTGGTGATATAAACATGCTATGGCTGGATATTGTGCTCTGAGGAATTACTTCGTTAGTGCATTAGTGCGAACAATTTTTAAACAATTGTTTTGTTGCATTGTATTTGCAGAACTTACCTGATTTATCTTACATATTATCAACATAAGTATGCGGTTGAAGTTATATTTTGACTTCAGGTTGCAACTTATCCTTGTCATAGTAATGTCATTTACAATAAGAAAAGTCTAAGACTTCTTAGAGAGCGTTGAAGCACGCAATAAAGCATGATAAGCATTATCATGCTTTATTGCATGATAATGCAATAAACATAATGTTTATCATGAAGCAAGCATGATAATGCTTTCTTCATGACTGACAAGCCTTATGACGTCATCAACGTTTAGTAATAACTGCTGAGACAAGCCTCGTCGACGTTTAGTAATAACTGCTGAGACAAGCCTCGTCGACGTTTAGTAATAACTGCTGAGACAAGCCTCGTCGACGTTTAGTAATAACTGCTGAGACAAGCCTCGTCGACGTTTAGTAATAACTGCTGAGACAAGCCTCGTCGACGTTTAGTAATAACTGCTGAGACAAGCCTCGTCGACGTTTAGTAATAACTGCTGAGACAAGCCTCGTCGACATTTTCATAACTTATAATAAGCTTTTTGACGTTTATGACGTATTTATTTATAACTCATGACAAGTCATCTCTATATTAATGTCTTCCATATGAAGACTGGTGATGTCAGCTGTGTATACCTTCTTTGAGAAGCCTGGTGACGTCAAGGTGTATTAATACCTACTGTGGGAAGCCTGGTGACGTCAATACTCAGTTTGTTGTTAAAACTAAAGTACAAGGGAAGATACAAGTCTTGATCATATAATAATGTACTGTAACAATTATGTTAACAGTTTTAGAATTTAGGTGTTACAGTAAACATTTGCGACTGTAGAAGAAATATTTACTGATAAACGACTCTTCGTGGTAAGGTTTGGCTGTAACTTGCAGATAAAGAAGACAGATTGGATGAAAACCAATCCTTATACAATGGAATTAATGATCATTTGCAATCACTTGCTGCAAATAAAGAAAGTCTGGCAAAAAGAGCCAGTTACTCGACAAACCGTACCTAGCTTAGTTTGCTATGACATATCACTTCCTAGCCTAGCGTATTCTTATTTAGCGTATGCAAACAACATTTACTCATCAAATGTTGGTAGGGGAAACAGTTTGGGTGAAAGGAAGAGTGTCGGAGACACGCCTTAATGTAAAATAATACTCTTAAGGTGTACTACGCAAATAGTAGGAGTTTAGAAACAAAATAAACGATTTAAGTGATTTGGTCTGCACAGAAACACTAGATATTATTGCATTAGCCGAAACGTGGATGCATGTAGGAAAAAGGGGGAATTATTTGCTGAATATCAAATTAAGATACTGTATTTAAAAGATTTCACGGGAGAAGACAGAATAATCGAGGAAAAAGTGGCAATTGATATAAGGGAAAATTTAAATTGTAGTGTCGAAGAGGGGATCCCAGAAACTATTTGGTTAAAATTATAAATAATCTAATAATAGGAGTTGGTTGCAGGGAGGCCTGCAGGTTAGTTGGAGGCTTGGTCGGAGACCGGGCCGCGGGGTTGTTGATCCCTGGAAGCTACACAAGGTAGACAGGGCGCCAAACTTTGACACAAAGGAAGCAATGCATGTTTAGGACAAAGTCTGAAGCATTTGGGAGTCTAGGTCAATTATTTTTTATTAACAAGCTTAGGTATATTACAGCAATGTGCTGCTACCCTATTCTATATGAAAGATTAGAGTGTAGATCAAAAACTAGCTATAAGTTCATGTAATATTCCCATCTCACAGGATGGTTAGTCATACATGGAATTAGCAGACAAAATACCTGCCTCAGTGCAAAAAGTAAATTTGACTAAATAATAACTTTATGATTTTCATAAGAGCTAAGCACTGAATCGTGGAAATATTATGTTGTAATTATTTTTACCAGTTTCTATAAGATTCCTCTCAAATATTTTTTGTTAACAGTTTAGGTCAAACAGTGTTTGTGCTAAGGTGACTAATTTTAATTAAATAAACAGGAATAACAAAACAGGGAAGACCGAAGTAGAATTTTTAAAAATTAGTTGATTGCTTCCTTAAACAATATAATGAGCCAACAGGAAGACAAATAAATAAATGACATCTCAATAGGGAGTGAACTAGGGAACAGTGGTCACAAAGATATTAGATTTAGCATTGAAGGGAATAGATGTGTAAGAGAAAATTCTTTTAAGTTGCCAGATTTCCAAAAATCCCATTTCAACGGATTTAGGAGTTTCTTGAAAAGGCTAGATTGGACAGACGTAAACATAGGCGGGGGTGGACTGTTCTTGGAACGTGGACCGAGTGGAAGTGGGTGACCTGTCAATGGGACGTGGGCCGTACTTTGAACATGAGAGAGTGTTAGTGGGTGACCTGTACATGGGAGTTGACGTGAACCTGGCGGTGGGTGACCTGTACATGGGAGTTGACGTGAGCCTGGCGGTGGGTGACCTGTACATGGGAGTTGACGTGAGCCTGGCGGTGGGTGACCTGTACATGGGAGTTGACGTGAACCTGGCGGTGGGTGACCTGTACATGGGAGTTGACGTGAGCCTGGCGGTGGGTGACCTGTACATGGGAGTTGACGTGAGCCTGGCGGTTGGTGACCTGTACATGGGAGTTGACGTGAACCTGGCGGTGGGTGACCTGTACATGGGAGTTGACGTGAGCCTGGCGGTGGGTGACCTGTACATGGGAGTTGACGTGAGCCTGGCGGTGGGTGACCTGTACATGGGAGTTGACGTGAACCTGGCGGTGGGTGACCTGTACATGGGAGTTGACGTGAGCCTGGCGGTGGGTGACCTGTACATGGGAGTTGACGTGAGCCTGGCGGTGGGTGACCTGTACATGGGAGTTGACGTGAACCTGGCGGTGGGTAACCTGTACATGGGAGTTGACGTGAGCCTGGCGGTGGGTGACCTGTACATGGGAGTTGACGTGAGCCTGGCGGTGGGTGACCTGTACATGGGAGTTGACGTGAACCTGGCGGTGGGTGACCTGTACATGGGAGTTGACGTGAGCCTGGCGGTGGGTGACCTGTACATGGGAGTTGACGTGAGCCTGGCGGTGGGTGACCTGTACATGGGAGTTGACGTGAACCTGGCGGTGGGTGACCTGTACATGGGAGTTGACGTGAGCCTGGCGGTGGGTGACCTGTACATGGGAGTTGACGTGAACCTGGCGGTGGGTGACCTGTACATGGGAGTTGACGTGAACCTGGCGGTGGGTGACCTGTACATGGGAGTTGACGTGAACCTGGCGGTGGGGGACCTGTACATGGGAGTTGACGTGAACCTGGCGGTGGGTGACCTGTACATGGGAGTTGACGTGAACCTGGCGGTGGGTGACTTGTACATGGGAGTTGACGTGAGCCTGGCGGTGGGTGACCTGTACATGGGAGTTGACGTGAACCTGGCGGTGGGTGACCTGTACATGGGAGTTGACGTGAACCTGGCGGTGGGTGACCTGTACATGGGAGTTGACGTGAGCCTGGCGGTGGGTGACCTGTACATTGGAGTTGACGTGAACCTGGCGGTGGGTGACCTGTACATGGGAGTTGACGTGAACCTGGCGGTGGGTGACCTGTACATGGGAGTTGACGTGAACCTGGCGGTGGGTGACCTGTACATGGGAGTTGACGTGAACCTGGCGGTGGGTGACCTGTACATGGGAGTTGACGTGAGCCTGGCGGTGGGTGACCTGTACATGGGAGTTGACGTGAACCTGGCGGTGGGTGACCTGTACATGGGAGTTGACGTGAACCTGGCGGTGGGTGACCTGTACATGGGAGTTGACGTGAACCTGGCGGTGGGTGACCTGTACATGGGAGTTGACGTGAACCTGGCTGTGGGTGACTTGTACATGGGAGTTGACGTGAGCCTGGCGGTGGGTGACCTGTACATGGGAGTTGACGTGAACCTGGCGGTGGGTGACCTGTACATGGGAGTTGACGTGAACCTGGCGGTGGGTGACCTGTACATGGGAGTTGACGTGAACCTGGCGGTGGGTGACCTGTACATGGGAGTTGACGTGAACCTGGCGGTGGGTGACCTGTACATGGGAGTTGACGTGAGCCTGGCGGTGGATGACCTGTACATGGGAGTTGACGTGAGCCTGGCGGTGGGTGACCTGTACATGGGAGTTGACGTGAGCCTGGCGGTGGGTGACCTGTACATGGGAGTTGACGTGAGCCTGGCGGTGGGTGACCTGTACATGGGAGTTGACGTGAGCCTGGCGGTGGGTGACGTGACAGGGGATCACAATATAAATTAAAATTATAACTTATTTAAAAATATGCTTAGTATAGCCAGAAAGGTAATATATGCCTTGTAAATTGATTGGATCAAATAAGTGACCCAAATGGATAACCATGAGCCTAAAGAATCTTGTAAGTATAAGGAAAGCGTTGTATAAAAGAATTAAAAATGGGTCAGTCAGTTTAAAACAGCAGTTTGTCAAATTGGCTAGAAATGTAAAAAAGGAAATATGGAAAGCAAAAAGAAATTATGATGTATGTATAGCAGCTCAAGCAATGTTAAAATGTAAATTTTGTTCACTATATCAAACAAAGTTTAATAAGACAGCGCCATTAAAAAC